>NC_035436.2:30291977-30506962 GCF_002127325.2 Helianthus annuus
CTGTTTAGAAAGATTATCCGGTCATAAATTTTATTGTTTTCTTAGATGGTTTTTCAGGTTACTTCCAAATACCGATAGCACCAGAGACCAAGAGAAAACAACTTTCACATACCCCTACGGAACTTTTGCATATCGACGCATGCCATTCGGTCTATGTAATGCGCCTGCAACATTCCAACGTTGTATGGTCGCCATTTTCCCATGATATGATTGAAAAAACCATGGAAGTCTTCATGGATGACTTTTCCATCTTTGGAGACTCATATGATCAATGCCTCGATAATCTTGAACGAATGCTATCCCGATGTGAGGAAACTAACCTCGCCCTTAACTGGGAAAAATGCCATTTCATGGTAACAGAGGGAATAGTACTCGGACATAAAATCTCAAGCGAAGGAATGGAAGTTGATCGAGCAAAAATTGAGACTATATCTCGATTACCTCCTCCATCCTCCGTGCGAGCAATCAGAAGTTTCCTAGGGCATGCCGGATTCTATAGAAGGTTTATCAAGGACTTTTCGAAAATTTCAAGACCTCTAACAAAATTGCTTGAAAAAGATGCACCCTTCATCTTTGACAAGGAATGCAATCAAGCATTTCTAACCCTCAAGGAAATGCTAGTCAATGCACCTATCATGATAGCACCAGATTGGAAATTTCCTTTCGAAATCATGTGCGATGCAAGCGACTTTGCTGTTGGAGCAGTATTGGGACAAAGAAAAGAAAAACATTTCCACCCAATTTATTATGCTAGTAAAACTCTAAATGATGCACAAGAAAATTATACAACTACAGAAAAAGAGTTACTAGCGGTGGTGTTTGCTTTTGATAAATTTCGTTCTTATCTTGTTCTTTCTAAAACAATAGTTTATACAGACCATGCAGCCATCAGGTACCTCTTCAAGAAGCAAGACGCAAAACCCCGTTTGATAAGGTGGATTCTACTCCTCCAAGAATTCGACATTGAAATCAAGGACAAAAGAGGAGCAGAAAACACTGCTGCAGATCACCTCTCACGCTTAGAAGACCCAGCTTTGGAGACAACCAGGGACGAGCAAATCAACGAAAAATTTCCCACGGAGTCCCTGGAAATGATGGAAAGCAGACAAGAACCATGGTATGCCGAATACGCTAATTTCTTAGCCAGCGGTATAGTCACCAAAGGATGGCCACATCATCAAAGGAAAAAATTCTTTGCTGATGTAAAGCATTACTTTTGGGAAGACCCCTATCTTTTCAAAATGTGTGCCGATCAACTCATCCGAAGGTGTGTCCATGGTAATGAAGCACGAAGAATACTCCGTCATTGTCATGAAGGTCCATACGGAGGACATCATGGTGCCGCAAGTACCGCAAGAAAGGTATTTGATTCGGGATTCTACTGGCCAACCATTTACAAGGATGCACAAAACCTTGTAAAGACATGTGATGCCTGCCAAAGGTCAGGTAATATTTCTTCCAAAAACGAAATGCCTCAAAATGGCATTCTCGTTTGTGAAATCTTTGATGTGTGGGGACTCGATTTCATGGGACCTTTCCCACCTTCAAAAGGAAACAAATATATACTTGTGGCAGTCGATTACTTGTCTAAATGGGCAGAGGCCGAGGCTCTTCCAACAAATGATGGAAGAGTAGTGGTAAAATTCCTAAAAAAATTGTTCTCTCGTTTCGGGACACCAAAAGCATTAATAAGTGATAGAGGTACCCATTTTTGCAATCATCAACTCGAAAAAATATTAACAAGGTATGGGGTCTATCACCGGGTCTCAACAGCATATCATCCTCAAACAAATGGGCAAGCCGAAGTGACTAATCGAGGTTTAAAACGAATACTTGAGAAAACCGTAGGGATAAATAAAAAAGAATGGGCTGACAAACTAGACGACGCTTTATGGGCTTTTCGAACCGCTTATAAAACCACTATAGGCACAACCCCATATAAACTCGTCTATGGAAAAAGTTGTCACTTGCCAGTAGAAATCGCTCACAAAGCCTACTGGGCAATAAAAAACGTAAACTTAGACTTAGAAGTTGCCGGTAAGAATCGATTTTGTCAAATAAACGAATTAGAAGAACTTAGGAATTATGCATATTCTAACTCCGAAATTTATAAAGAAAGAATGAAAAATTTGCATGATAAATATATTAAATCTAATGAATTTCGGGTTGGAGACCAAGTTCTATTGTTCAATTCGCGACTTCGATTGTTTCCTGGTAAGTTAAAATCTAGGTGGTCGGGACCTTTTTCAGTCACCCATGTTTTTCCACACGGTGCAGTAGAAATTAAAACTCGAAATGGGACACCATTTAAAGTCAATGGCCAACGGCTGAAACTCTACAGAGGATCCATTGAGGATGAGGAAGAGGAAATCGCACTTCAAACGGTCAACGAATAAACTCATACCCGACATGTTACAGGTAAGTATACATTCGAAACCGGTAAAATCATCTAACCATTATTCGGAGATAAGGGGCATGCACACGAACACGTAAAAAAAAAATAAAAAAAAAATATAATTTTCAAAAATTTCACCCGGCACGGGGCCGTGTCCGCTGGACACGGGGCCGTGTCGAGGCGACTGTCGGGATAAAACCCTCTTTTTCTATCAGTTACACCATTCCACACGCCCTGTTTCGCCGAAAACTCTCTGGTTAGAGGCGATTTTCTGCAGATTTCGAACGTTACCACCGAACCTAACAACGTCAAGGTATGATTCTATCCTTCTTAGTAGTTAGATTAGTTACTTGCATGTAGTTAAAACATCAAAAATTGGGGGAAATCTAGGGTTCTTCATGTTCATCCGGATCGAACTCAAAATTTTTGATGAAAATTGTTAGTAGTAGTTTAGAGTAGAGTAGTAGGAAGTAAATAGACATGTATTGTTGATAGATTTGTCCGATTTCCAACTAAAAACACAAACCCTTGTTCTTGAACCGAAAAACACAAAATTGAAAGGGTAAATGGTTTGATTTTGGAAAAAATGACACTTAGGGTTTCATTTTCGGGGGAAACCGCTGCTATTAGGCTAAAAATTTTCAGGTTTTCGAAACCGGGACGAAAAAATGAAAATTAGGTGTTACAGACGCCTGAACACGGGGCCGTGTCCGCTGAACACGGGGCCGTGTCCAGCCCACTGTTTGCAGTTTTCAACCTGAATTTCCATGTTTCGCACTAACTTTTGCTGTATTCTTTTCAGATGTCCAAATTCACACGGTTCAATGCCAGCGAACTTGACGCCAGGGCTCGCTACGAGGTCCTACAAACAAGGCCCGAAGAGTATCCAAGGCGGGCATGTACCGATCTTCTGACAATGGTAAACCAACTGGACCGCTTCAACAACATAGTGACGGGTCCACTGCACGTCGCATTGACTACCCGACTTCGGTCGGTCCATCAATGCACATTGGAGTTCTATAGCACGTTCATCTTCAACTCGAGACGCGAACCGTTTGATCACGAGGCGGTCGAGTTTCGATGTGGGGGTACGACCTATAGAACCTCCATGGCGCAGTTCGGATCAATCATTGGGCTGTACAAAGACGAAGAAGCGGGGAATGAAGAGAATACCGGGGGATTGCGAGACTTGGACGCAACTGAACGCCAAGCCGCATGGGCTCAAATCGGTGATGGGATCTACAACTCAAGCAGCACAAAGAGTACCAAACTGAGAGACCCGTTATATCGCTACATCCACAGGCTCCTCACGTACTCGCTGAACCAACGCCATGACAGTAGTGGCGTTGTTGGGGTTAGAGATTTGGTTGTCCTTCACTGCATCCACAACCGGAAGCCTCTCGATGTTCCTTACCTCCTACTGCGGAACATGCACTTGAACCGCCTTGCCTCTGCTCCTACACCAATCTTCTTCGGGGGATGGGTGTACCGTCTTTTCAAGCACTTCACGAACATCCCGAAGTCCTTCGAAAGGAGTCCATGGTCGGGACGGGTTGATTACCATATCTGCCGGGCCATGAACTTGCTCTATGAAGCGGAGGACGGGACGGTGAGCTTTCAGAGGACACAAGGCTACGCATGGAACCCGCAAGAGGCTCTAGTTCTTCATGCACCACCTCCACAGTACCAATACCCTCCCCAAGGCGATCCGGGTCAATCCTCCTCTCAAGGAGGCGGTTTTCCTAATTTCCAAAGTTTACATGATCTTTTGCAGGAAAACCTCATGTGCACCAGGAACACCTACAACCTCGCCAACAACACACACCTCCGGGTAGGAGCTATCGAACGCAGCGTCAACGATATACAAGATGATATCGGTAGCATCCGGGAGTACATGGCGAGGCAGGGAGGCGGAGGTGAAGACAGTGATGAAGATATGGAGTAGGAGGCTGGGAGGAGCAAGGGGCTAGCTGGTGATGAGCCCACAGGTTTGATTACCCTTCTTTTCCATCGAACAATTCATGGCCTGCGTGCCATTTGTCAAGACAATTTACTTTCCTTAACTACTTTTTATCTTTATTTTGTTTTTACTTTATGTTTGGATAATATTTGACTATGGTAAGATTAGGATGGTTTGTGCTTGGTTGGATGGTATTGAATGCTTGAACAGGTGCAATGCAAGAGTTAGAATGCTAAACATTAGCACTCGCAGCCCTAGGAGGAAGAAACCGGGAGAAAACCCTATTTTTCTGGCTAACAGACTGTCCACACGGGGACGTGTCCAGCCGACACGCCCCCGTGTCCATCTCCCAGTTCTGCTGTTTGGCTACTGACCTGCAGATTTTTGCCGGACACGTGGCCGTGTTCACCCAACACGCCCCCGTGTTCACCCTCTGTAAGTTTTTCGTTACTGGCAGTTCGCCACGGGGCCCTGTCCAATGGACACGGGGCCGTGTCCAGAACGCCAGTAACACGAATCTTTGTTTTTAAACACACTTTTACATATTCTAATCAACCAAAAACTTTATTTTTGGACACATTGAGGACAATGTGTAATTTAAGTGTGGGGGGATGCTAAAACCTTGGAATTTTTGCAAAATCCTAAAACAAGCCTTACACAAAACTCTATTGGAACCGCTAAACACCCCAAATTTTTTCAAAAACTTTTTCATTTTTTTTATTTTATTTACTTGTCTTAGTTTAAGTTGGGAATAACAAGTTATAAAAGGGTTATATTTTTACAAACTTACAACCGATAGCGTCGTGATAAAAAGAACTAACATAAGAAAATTATGAAACGGTATAACAAGTCTAGCTAAAATTCGATTATATATGCTTGGTCACATTAAAAACCCATTCCCACAAAAAGTGAGTTTTGAGCCTTTATTGAGCATAAAAATACACATATTTAGATTAAATGCTCATTTTTCGTTTCTTGTGTGAATAGCCGCTCGGTCTTTACAAATCTAGAACTTGCCACGACGATACATTCCCGGTCCTTACCAACTTAAACCCAAGTAAGTAAATGATGGAGGCATTAGGACTAACTATTTTTCTTTCAAAACCATTATTTTTCATTTTTTTACCTACCCAAAATCCCCCTAGAAAACCCCTTTGAGCCTAAACCTTTCATTTCATTACCCCCAAAACAATTTTTTTTTTTTTACCCACCAAAAACCTTTTTCATTTTTTTCACCTTTATTTTAGTAACAAACTCGGTTTTTCATAAACATACCCTTTACGTGACGAAAAAAAAAAAAAAAAAAAAGAGAGAAATGAAGTCAAAAACAAACATAAGCTACAAAAAGCTTGTTTGGAGAAATACTTCAAAAATAAATGTCACCAAAAATAAGGTATTTTACGAAAACCGACACTTGTTACGATTTTCGCCCTTTTTACTAACCACTAACCAACCACCCACCTTTAAACCCAAGCCTTCACCCCAAAAGACCTCTTGATATTTACAAAGGTAAAAAGTTAAAAAGGAGGAGGATTGATCGCTTGGCAAGCATATGGAGAATGTAAATCCGTGCCGCTCTCGAGCGATTCACTTAAATATACACCTTCGGCCGAGTGATTGAGTGATCTCCCGTAAGGTATGTGAACTTGTATATAAATGGAATTTTAATAAGGCATGCTACGCCCAAATAAGTAGTTTATCTTATGAAAAGTTCAAAATAAACCATGACGAATAAGATTGTAAATAAAATAAAAATAGAACCTATACAAACCTTGGATTCCCGACACTCTAGGACAAGTTAAAAAAACTTCTCTTCTACCTATTCCATTTGGGAGTGTAAGCCACATTAAAAGAGTTTTGCTTGAGGACAAGCAAAAGTTCAAGTGTGGGGGTATTTGATGTGTGTAAAATGCAACATATAAAACACATCAATTAAGGCATAAAACTAACCCTTTTTTAAGTACTAATGTTGGAAAAAGAGTGTTTTTGTCTTCCTTTTGTATTTTCAGGATGAAATGAGCTCAAAATCACAAAAGAAGCAAAAAGACCACTAATTCTACCATAAATACAAGAAAAGGAACAAAAGTAAACTGCCCGGACCCTCAACGGCACCTCCCAAGACAAAGAGAAGAGAACAGAGTCTGAACACGCCCCGTGTCCAGTGAACACGGGGGCGTGCCCAGGAAGCAGCAGAAAAGACAAACCAGTAGAAGCTTCCATTGCTCACCACGGGGCCGTGCCCAGCGGGCACGGGGGCGTGTTGAAAGTACAGCAGGCGCATTAATTGTAATTCGCAATTACAATTAATGAAGAGAGAGAATGTCAGACGGGCACGGGGCCGTGTCCAGCGGACACGGGGCCGTGTCCAGCGTTCTGTTCAGCCTATAAATAGAGGAGCTTGGTTTCATTCTCTCTCATCCCTTGGCACACCACCTCTCTCACACTTCATCCACCACCCACCACCACCATAACACCATCATCCACCACCATCATCCATTGTCCATCGTAGAGTGTGTGAGTCGTCTCGGGATCCAAGATTGATCGTAAGAGTTCTTGACAATCAAGGCCATGGTTGCCTAAGTCTCTTACATCACTTGGTGAAGACAAGTGTTTAGTATAATACTTTTTATTTTTAATCTTTTGCACTTTTTATTTGGTTTTGTATTAATGACTTTAATAACTAGTTACTTATGTTGAAGGTGATCTTTCCTTATCGTTTGTCCGTGGTGTCTTGGCGTTATTTTACTGTCTATATAAAATAAAAGATTTTCACCATTCATATCTCCACGGTCTATATGGAGGTATGTTGGCTACCTGGTCGGGGGTTAAGGGAACGGTTTGGTAAGGGTCTTGCCCTTGTTCAGCGTTTAGAGGTCCTGCTTGGGACCTGGGTCAAATTTAGTAGGATCTCCTTCAATGCCCATAGGTATTGGATGGCGGGGATCCAAACTCTTTGACCCCCTCATAAGCTAACTACTATTAATACTATAACCCGGCTATTTAGGACTGTATCCCTGCTGACTCAGACTACTTAGCCGAGGGTAACGTCACCGCCAAAAGCGGGGCCTACCATAATTTGCATTAATAACTTAATTCATTATCTTTCAATAATCCGACCCTTTAGGATTGTATCCTTGCTGACTCAAACTACTGGGTTGAGGGTAACGTCGCCTTCAAAAGAGGGGCCTACTACAATAACTAAGATAATCTCTTAAACAAGTGCAAAAGTGCGAAAATAATCAAAGGTTATACTAATACACGTGTCGGATCCAAGTGATTCATCTTGTCTATCTGTTTTTATTTTATTTTATTTTTCAGCATTTAGTTAGTTTTTATTTTTCTTAGTTTAAAACATTTTTCTAACTTTTTGATTTGATTAGACGTTGAGGATAAACCGGTATTAAAAGCTCTTGTGTCCTTGGACGACCTCGGTATCTTACCAACACTATACTACGTCCACGATGGGTGCACTTGCCCATATGTGTGTTTAGTGTTAGTGAATATCGTGTTTTATAAATTTAAAACTTGGCTAAAAGTGTAAAAAGGGCTTAAATAAACATCTAAAAATATATTACACTACACACGCATCAAAAACCTTTGTGGGTTTAGAATAAGTTAAACAACAGCCTTTGTCCAAAATCTTGTGAAGGTGTGTTATCGGCTTCAAACCCCTCAACAAGGTGTGTTGTTAAACAACATTAAAAAACAAAGATGAAAGTAAAGTAGACACAGAGGCATAATACTTAACCATGTAGACACAGTTAAAACACATTTATGCACCTGAAAAAAAACAATCTTACTAACTATACACCGATGTCAAAAGAAGCACGTTCAACTATTGAATAAGCCCAGAAGTATTAGAACACTCATATATAATGTATCAACAGGAAATTATTAACATGTATTTAGTTAAAAATTAAACAACTATTTATAATTAGTCATAAGTTCAATATAATCAAAATCAACAGAATAGTTCATGTTCTTTCATCACATAAACCTTGGCCTCACAAATAGTAGTCCATATGTTACATCTAACATTCTTCATGTAAAAACACAAGATATAAACGATTTTGAAAGTTAAGTATGCTCAGAAAGGCGTACAACAGGAACAAATATCAAATCTATGAATCGTACTAACACTTTTTCAGACTTTAATCGCAGATTTACATCCAAAAAATAATAGTAATAATAAGCATAAAAATAAAAAAAGAAAGAAACCCCAACAAACAGGTTTCTCTTTGTGTATTGAAGAACCCAGATCAACACAAAACAAAAGTAAATGAAGGTCCATTGTTTTATTGTTTTTTCTGATCACAACCCAACCACGAAACCCTAATTATGCCATATACGAATCTGACCTTTGCAGCTTTCCGCGATTTAGCAGTTGAAGATGTGCACTTGCCGGAGTGGTCTCGCCGATCGGAAGTTCACCGACTTCTCTGTGTCGTAGTGTCTGTGTTTCTTCTCTCCCCCTCTCTCTCTCTCTCTCTGTGTTTTGATCTGATGGATTGAGGGGGACTTGATGTGTATCGAGAAAAGGAAGTAGTGGGTGGCTGTTATAATAGCCTGTTGACTGTTGAGGTGCATGGAGAAAACCAAACGGTGGGTAGGTTATAAATGGTGAGGTTGATGTTTATCCATAAGGGTAAATACTATTTTTTGTATATAAATTAAAATTGTTATTTTTGTTTATAATATTCTTTAGACGGGCCATGAACAAATGGTATAAAATATTGACGTCATCCCGATCCTGATATCGATAATTCTGATCCTGACATGTTTCGGTATTGGAAATGGTATCCACATTTTGGTTTTTTCGTGTTATCGGTATGGTGTTGTACCGGTAAAATACCGACTTTTTCCCTCAAAATACTGATATCTAACCGAACCGACATGTTTCTGTTTTGGTATCATGTATTCATGAAATTTCGGATAGGGATTATCGGTGTCGGGCCGGGATCGGGACGACATCGGTATTCGCTCATCCCCACTTTAGTTTTGTGTTCACTTAATGTGTGCGTTTGTAATTTTTATTTTGACCTGCTTTTAAGTTTTTGGCTTCTTAAAATTTAATATGTCATTTTTGTAGTGTTTGGATAATGTTTTTGCAAAATATGTTTCACTGGTTTTAAAATTAAAAAAAAAAGTTCGATTGTTGTACTATTTTCAAATAGGAGATGGAAAAGAGGAAAAGGAGAAGCAAACCGAAAAACCATGAATATACATTGTCTTTGTCTGTTACCTTAGCGTAACCCGTCCAACGGACGGGTATTAAACTAGTTTAGTTGGTGTAGACAGAGATTTGAGACTTAGGGGGTGTTTGTCCTAGCTTTTTTGACAAAGCTTATAGTTTTTTTTAGCTTTTTTTACAAAATAAGTTTAATTTGGTATTTGGTTTAGCTTTTTAAGCTTATGCTTATTAGTTTATATAAACTAACTAGGTTAGAACCCCGTGTATTACACGGACGTAATAAATGTAATTTATTACTCGTGTTGAGTAAATATAATTTTATATATTAAATAATAAAAAATTATATATGTAAGAACCTCGTGTATTTTGCAGGTTTAATAAAAGTAATTTTATATACCAAACAATAAAAAGTTATATTTAAAAAAAAAACCTTGTGTATTCACAGGTGAAAAAATGTAATTTTATATACTAAATAATAAAAAAAGTTATATTTAAAAAAAAACTATGTGTATTGTACGGGTTGAATAAATTTAATTTTATATAACAAATAATAAAAAAATGTTATATCTTTAAAAATCTTGTGTACTACACGAGTTTATCTATTGTTAAAAAAATCATTCTAAATCAAAATGGATTTTTTATTATTTTTTAAATTAGGTTAATACTAATTAAAATTTTTGGGTTGATTAATAAGTTATTTAATATAATTTCTCATACTTAACAATAATAACATTAACAATAAATAATTCATTCATGATTTTATTATTATTACCTCTGTTGTAAATGTGTTATTAGTAATATGTAGTTCTAACATCATGATGTTACACAAATAAAACTACATAAAAGATAATTGGCTTATAACCTAAGGCTATCATGAAGTGTGATAAATGTGTTCTCATAAATTATCTACCAAACCACATAAAATACTTTTATTAATATTGTTGTTGTAAGTCCCATATAACCGGATCTTTCAATGATATCAAACAATCACCAAGTTTGTGCGGAATCCAAACTTGGTGAGATTCAAGAACAAACACAAAAATCAGAAAATACGAAGAACACGATACTGAATCACTTTCAAACTTGCACACGATTCTATTACTATCAACTAGCAAAACCGTCTGTTACAAGTTCCTACACCACTACCAATCGCCTCCCACTCTCTGTTTTTCTGGAAATTCTGTAACTAGGAGGTTCAAACCCTAAAACAAGTTGTAAACTTGTTTATATACATAGACAAGCCCAATTCCCTACATGGGCTCCCCTTGGGCCTGCTTGGCCCACATGGCCTAAAGCTTGGCCCAAGTAACCTATAAAGGTCCAAAACCTAATATAAACTAACCCGGTAAAGCCCAGTTCGTAACCATAGCCTGTTGTGTTAATTTGATGCGTCAGTCTCACACTTTAGGGCCTAACAATCTCCCCCTAGACTGATGCCATCAAATTGTCTTCATAACTTGAATTCAGCAACGTCTTCAACGAAATCTATGGTCGTCGCTATGCTGTAGATGTTGTGGAAGTTCTTGACTTCTGAACTCTTAGCTCTGGGTCTCTTTCTTCAGCTCTTGTGGTTAGCTTGATATCAGGATCTCGATCAGCTTTGCTTGAAAATCTTTGTCAAAAAGAATGTGAGAGGAGGATTCTCAACAGCTCATTTCTTCTGCAATCTTTGTCTTTCAAGCAGGTTCATGGTACTTCTTCGAATGTACTTTCACTGTCAGACGACATCTCATATCCGGTTCTTCTAACTCAGGTACATCTTGTTGTTGTGTTGCTTCAGACTTCTTCAGCAACTAACAGCATCTCATTCTTCATCAACCCCTGTCCTTGATTAAAATCAAGTTCTGCACATGCTCACAAACTCATAAGCAAACATTTCTTATGCAACAGGGAAAGTACCACATGAACACTAGGTACATGAAATTTCACAATTTAAATTCTTTTAACCTTTGATGATCAGTCAAATCTTCAAGAACGGTTATATTTTTAATTTTAAGAAAAACAAATAAGCACTCTGTTTTTGGATTTTTGATTTTTTTTAATTTAAAAACTAAAAGCAAATAAAAACTCAAATATAAACAGCTACCATAATATACAATTACAATTGCAATGGGATCAAAATTCGTTCTAAGGCAAACTAAGAAACACTTTTCAGTACGAGCCTAATCAAACTGGTCTATGCAATTGCCAATATGTTTGTCCACTTAAACTTTAACGCTCAACTTTCAATTTTCAACTTCGTGATATGTTTAAGGTAATATTATACTATTATACCCGTGTGTCCCATTCCAAAGCATACCCCTGCGATCAAGGTAAGCACAACGATTCATCGTAGCAGGTGAGTATACTGATGTGATCCTTTAAGATATCATGACTGTGTCTAGGTCTGCATATAATATGTTTTGATTTCTTAACAATGAACACCCAAATAAATACTAATCAAATCCTGGAACTATAAACAGCACACTCTATCATGCAAGTATCTTCCCTACCACATATTTCACAAGTCCAATCCAGATTTCTGAAATCTTAACTGGGAATAGATTGAGAAGAGAACAGAATAGATCTTTTGCAGAGATGATATAATATACAGATCAAATGAGTTTTTCTCAATTTGATATAGGTTTCTTGGGGTTTCTTTTGGGCACTAGAGGGCCTCTTTCGGGTGTTTAGATCTACAGCGCGACAACGTACAGCTAGGTCAGCATGTATCTGGATGCAGCAGAAGCTGTCGTTGCCTAGCACCTCCAGGTCAGCATGTATCTGGATGCAGCAGAGGAGGTACACGACTTTTTTCAGAGAAGATTTCAGAATCAGATCAAAATTGTGTGTATGGGGACAACATACAGACATTCAAATAGATATGAGCTAATTCCAAGTGAGTTTCTTTCCTGGGGTCATGTACAATTTTAGTTCTGAGCAGAAAGACAACCAAGATATCCCTGGATGATTCAACAATATAAAGACCCGAAACCTCAGATGTTGGCTATCTATCAACGTGAGATTTAAGACCATAAAATCATACGCCGTTGGTATGTTACCCACATGGTACATAGTTCGTTGTGTTTATATCACTTAGTATCTTTTATCATGTTGAGCGTCAAGCCTATCGACATATCGCAGTAGATCCTAGTCTTTTCAGCTATGGAACCTTACATGTGTTAGTCAAAACCCTTTAACACGAACATTTATTTCACTTCCCATATCATTCAATTTATCTTTTTGGCTTTTTAGTTTTTCAAATTTTTTTTGTATTTTTCTTTTCTGAGTTTTCTACCCCTAAACTCTATATATGTCTCTCTCTCCCCCTAAATTTGTGCATAAATCTTGGATTTTTGCGCAAATTTACCATTTACTAGAGAAAGGACACTTTATATACAAAGTTAATAAACTAAGAAAAAGAGAGAAAAATATTTTTGTTTAACCGTTCTGTCATCAGATTGAAGACTAATCAAAATCAAATCAAAGTACTGAATTTAAACGGTACCTTTTGCTGATCATTTCTTACTTCTCTAATCTCCTCCAAAGGAAACATATCATCTGTAAAAAAAATTTGAACTTTTTGCAACAGTGAAATGTTACCCGTTTTTATCTCTGGAACAACCGCTATCAACATTCCAGAGATCGTCAACAGCTCCTCCTTGGTTGTTCCTGAAAATAAGGAGATTAGTAAGACATGGGTACCCAGGCCATTGTGGTCCTGGGTTTTCCTGAAGCATCAAAGTAAGACACTTCTTTCAAACACAAGTCCCCTTTTGTCTCAAGGATTGGAGACGTTGCTGCTTTAGATTTGGGTTTCCAAATCTGTTTCGGTCTAACAAACGTGTTTGTTGCCTTCGGTTGAGCAACTTTAACTTGTTCAGGTTTGTGAGTTTTGAAAACAGATTTTTGTTCCTGAACAGCTTTGCGTTTGTTTTTAGCAGCGTTCCAATCCCCATCAGAAGGTTTAACCTTGGGAATCACATTCTTCATTGCCTTGGGTGATAATACCTTCATCGGCTTAGAATGGTAGTTTTCCTTTGGAGTAACCCTCTGATTTTGCATATAATAGGGTACATAGGGACGATGTGTGCAGTTTCGAGCAATGTGACCAGCAATGCCGCAATTGAAGCATGTTTGTCTCTTCACGTAGAAGGCATTCTGATCAGCATGTGTAGCTCTTGCAGGCCCTGAAGGACGAACCGGTCCTTTCTGTGCTTGATTTTGTTGCACATTTCTTGCAGACGACGATGAATTTGGATGCCTATACTTGTCGTTTGCAGGGGCCTTCTGTGGTGGAGATTTTTTCTGAGTTTTCTTGTTTTGAGTAGACTGCACGTCATGTTCAGAAATCTCACCAGTCTTTCCAAAAGCTTTGTTAGCACAGTCAAATGCATATTTTTCACATTTGCCATTACTGACTGGCTTAACAAAGGCATTCTTCACATCACGGGCCTTTTGAGGACTATTGCTGCCCGTTGAGGATTGTGGAGAGCCTGATCGTTTGTGATGTTTAGGCTTCTTATTTCCACGTCCTTTACCTGCTTGCTTTAGCTCTTGTTGCTTTATCTGAACCTTTTCACCACTAATCGAAGGTTCATATTGTTCAGCTTGCGCATTTGGAGCCTTTTTCACGTCTGTCTTCTCTTCATCCTTCATGTCATCAGCTTTGACATAATCGGAGAGTTCTGGTTTGTCCGAAGAGATACAAGAAACTTTAGCAGAATCATTAGACGAGTTATCAGCACATGAACCATTTGTGTTCAAGAATGGTTCACTGGCAGCTTTGTTTTTGAAAGAAGTCTCCTGATCCGTTTTAGAGTGTGTTTCAGTGGTCCCACTGGATACATTATCAGGGACATTTACAGAAACAGTTTCAGAAGAATAATCAGAACATTGTTGATCTTCACTCTCACTTTCATTTGTTTGTTTAGCTTCAGTTGCTGTTGAACAAGAAACATCAGAATTATTATCAACTGAAAAAGAACCAAATAACGACGTAAAAAAAATTGGTCCAAAAACAGATTCAGAAACTGTTTCATTTATTGAGTTTTTAGAAAAATCTGAATTTGCATCTGGTTCATTCCCAAACATATCGCCCCACATCACTTCAGGTACTTCATCTGCACATGATGAAGAAACGTTAGAATCAATTGTACCCTTAGCAACAAAATTTATTGGAGGAGTCGCTCGTTTATCAACAGATCTGCTGTTGATGGATGACTTATCAATTTTAGGACCGTAAGTCATTTTGCTTTCATTCATCAGCTCCTCCTTAGTCATGGGTAAATAAGTATAATTATCATTGTAGGGAGGAGGAGTCTGATTATAACCCAAACCACGTCCTTTCTTTTCCTTGTACGCAAGCTGTTGATCACACAAATTTTTGACTAATTTACTGGAAGAATCAAATTTCTTAATGTTGAGCTCATTAATTTGATATCTCTCTCTCATATCTTCTAGTTCCTTAGTCACAGCGCACAGTTTCTCCTGAACATATAAGAGTTGAGATGATTTCACGCTTACATCATCCTTGAGTTTGACAATTTCTTTTCGCTGAGCTTCAATTTTTTCTTTATAAAGTTTTTCGTTTTTTGATAAAGTAAAGTTTTTATTTTTTAGATCTTGATAATCTTGAATTAGCTCAGCGCTGTGCATTCTATAAACTTCAACTCTTTGTCTACACTCAGGAGTACAGAGAGCAGAAAGTGTATCTTCAACAGTCATTTCTTGAACCACAGGTTTGTGAAATACGAATGCCATAATTTCAGCGTGGTTGATACTTTTGTTCTTCTCCCCAAAACAAAAACCAAACAAGAACCCGTGTACTTGCCAATTCAAATACTTTGCACGCAAAAGAACGAACCCGCTTTCGAAACCACACCTCAAAAGCCTGTCAAAACTTGTCACAAACAAACTCACCTATTTTTTTATTTTATTTTATTTTATTTTTTTAATTTTTTTATTTATATTTAAATAAATTTTTTATTTAGAATATAATAATTTTTAATTTTTTTTATAATAAAAGAATACTTATTATTATTATTATTATTATTATTATTATTATTATTATTATTATTATTATAATTAACAAATGATTAAGTAATGATGATCAAATGATTATTATATTATTTAAAAAAAACAAAAAACCCTAATATATAATATATTATTAAAAGAACTGTATATCTTCTTCTTCGTTTAACGATGCCAACCGAACCCTAATCTCAATTACAGCCGCAATGATGACGGCAGTCAACAGACGCCGGAAATGATGATGATGAACAACTCGGAATATGGTGATGTGATTGCGACTCGGAACCGGAAGACTCAAACAAGGAAATTATAGGGACGATGACCGGTAGAACGATGATAATGAAGATGACCGTTGATGATGTTAGTGACGATCGGAGACGAAGATGATTATGATGACGGTAGACGGAAAACGGAGGTGATAACGGTGAAGAAGTGATCGGAGAACTCAAACTTGAGAGTTGCAGGTTGAACTGAGGTGGTCGCCGGAAGTGATAACGGTGATGATGAAGGTTGGAGCTATTATGAAGATGACAGAGATGATTGATTGCGACTCGAAATTGATTTGTTGAAACCACAGACTCGAAATCTCCTTTCACTCGAAACCTTAGTAACTCGAAACCGTTGAGAGATGGTTGCGACTCGGACTCGGAACCGTTGTCGAAACAATGGTTGCGACTGGTATACGTGGTGACTCCAAGTATTTCAATTGTGTGCCGGCGGTAAGATGGTTGAAGATGTTCGGTGATGTTCGGTAGGATGGTTGAAGATGTTCGGTGATGTTCGGTAGGATGGTTGAAGATGTTCGGCGGCGGAACTATGATAAAGCTGGTATTTCTATTTGAATTGATGAAGATGTTCGGTGGTGTTCGAATGATCGGTGAACGGAGGTACGGTGGTTGCCGGCGGTGATGGTTCGATGGACTCGAAACAGCTGACTCAAGACAGTGGTGAAAGATGAATCGAGATCACGGTTGCGACTCCAGAAGCTGCGACTCGAAAACGTCTGTGACTTGCAGGAATTGATGAAGGTGATCGGAGGTATGATGGAGTCGGAATCGAGGTTGCGAAATAACTATGATGATCGGAGGATGTATCGAGATCGTTGATAAATGATGATGACTCGAGACAAAGAAAAAGGTGTCGAGACCTTTGAAGCTTTTGTAAAATCTGAAGAATATGGAGTCGAGACCAGTGAGTCGATACCTTGAATGATGAATAGAGGTTGCGACTCGTGAATATTGTGGTGACTCGAAACCAAAATGACAACTGTGAATAATTTGGAGATTGAGATAATGATGATGATCTGTTGTAAATTAAAAATAATATACGGAAATCCCAATCTAACCAAAATTATCAAACTAACAAATCTCCGAAAGTTTTGGATTGGTAATCAAATATTGACTTTCGAAATCTTTAAAAAACAAACAAAAACTGTTTTTTTTTTTTAATATTAAACACCTCCTCAAAAGATCAAAATAGCAAAATATGACAATTTTTACACAAAATTGATGAACACAATGAAGAACGCGAAGAACACCGAACCAAAAACAACGAAAATCTTGAATCTTTGATATCAAACCGAGCCTAGAAACAGGTTCTAATGGCTCTGATACCACTTGTAAGTCCCGTATAACCGGATCTTTCAATGATATCAAACAATCACCAAGTTTGTGCGGAATCCAAACTTAGTGAGATTCAAGAACAAACACAAAAATTAGAAAATACGAAGAACACGATACCGAATCACTTTCAAACTTGCACACGATTCTATTACTATCAACTAGCAAAACCGTCTGGTACAAGTTCCTACACCACTACCAATCGCCTCCTACTCTCTGTTTTTCTGGAAATTCTGTAACTAGGAGGTTCAAACCCTAAAACAAGTTGTAAACTTGTTTATATAAATAGACAAGCCCAATTCCCTACATGGGCTCCCCTTGGGCCTGCTTGGCCCACATGGCCTAAAGCTTGGCCCAAGTGACCTATAAAGGTCCAAAACCTAATATAAACTAACCCGGTAAAGCCCAGTTCGTAACCATAGCCCGTTGTGTTAATTTGATGCGTCAGTCTCACACTTTAGGGCCTAACAGTTGTTGTTAGTATTATTATCATTTTGCATCATATATTATAATTTGCATCATATGTTAACTATATTTATTTTTCTCAACTCGTGTATAAGAAAGAGTACGCAAGGCAAAAAGAAAAGGATAATATGTTTTGTTTGTATATGGATATGGATTTTGGGGTATTGATATTGAATACGAAAAGAAAGATTTTAATCTATGAATATTTTAAAGTGTACCCAAAAGTTAATGGTTTAATTATCTATACTTGCTCATTAGTATGAATTTTTGGTATAGATTATTGATTATTAGTAAGAGATAATTTTTGTTATTAAATTAATATTTCTCATAACTAAAGATAATCATCATATTAATTTTAATTTGAAAATAAAATTTGGATAAATGACTACGATTTGAAGTTAAGTTATACTAATTTAATTTAATTAATATTTAATAATTTAAATTAAATAATAATTATTTACAATTAAAGATTGTCTAGAATAATGACAAGTGTCCCAAAGTTGGTTTCTTTTATTATATAGTATATATTTAAAGAAGCTTATTTGATGATGGTTTTTTAGCTTATATGAAGAAGCTTCTTTGTGTAAGGGCAAATGATATAAAATCTATTATATATAATAAATGAAAGTTATCTGGGCCACGTGTCACTTAATTAGGGCATCCTCAGTTCTCTTTTCCCGCCCAACAGTACCACTGCCCTTTTCTTTATATAATCTCTCTTCTCACTTCTCCTCTTTCTTTACAAATGCCCAGGGTTCCTTCTCTCTCTATATTCCGGCGATTTAAATTCAAATTTCACAAACCCTGCAAACCTTAATCTTCTTGCAGACGCCACCATAAAATCTTCTTTTGTTCATCGATTACTTCATCAAAAGGTTTGTTCTTCTTTTTTTAGTTGAAATACTTTCATCATTTCCTCTTATTTACAATAATCCTAATTTCTACTCGTAATCTAATCATATGGTTCCAGGGTTGTTGTCATCGATTGTCATCAAAGTTGAAATCAGCTTAGCTGCGGATAGATTTCTGCCATAAGCTGGTATGTTTGAATATGTTCAGAAATAAGCGTTTTTTTTCTTAATGGTGATGATATGAGTATAACATCTGTTGATTATTGATGTTTGAGTATGTTCAGCGATTATTCTTTTTGAAATTAGAGTTTCATTTCCAGTTCTCGAGGTATTATCTGTTTGTAACAGCAGTGGTTCAGCATCTACAGTGGATTCAACATCAGGTGTTTGCTATTATTGTTTGATGTTGTTTGCCATTATTGTTTGATGTTGTTTGCTATTATTGTTTGATGTTGTTTGCTATTGTTGTCAAGTAAGGTAAAAATGGCCATTCTAATTACCTGAATATTGCGTATTATATCCTTTTAATTTTAATCGCGCAATAAGTTTTTTGGTTTGTTTCTTTCGTATTTCCTTATGATTTGTGCTATTACGGTTTGATTTTATATTGATCATCACATTATTGGTGAGTACTCGGGAATATTGGATGGTTTTATTAGTTTTATTTTTTGTATTTTTTGATGCAGTTGAAGGGATCATTTGAGTGAAATCAATGTTGATTTATCAGAAGATGCAGTTGAAGATATCTTAATTAAGGTAATAATTGTATTACATCCTGTTGAAAAATAGAATTAATAAGTTTAGGGAAAGTGAGGTTGAAAGATGATAACTCAACAGTGGAGCATTTCATTCTACAGGTTCGATAAACTAAGGGTATTCTCATATAATTCTTCCTCGATTGATCCAATGAAGTGGCACTTTGGACATCTGTTGTCTTCAAACTTCAAACTTCTTAGATAATAGATGTTTGAAGAACAACATATTTCCAAAGTGCGGATTCTTTGGAAGCAGCCATGAACCATTATATGAGAATACCTTTAATTTATCGAACCTGTAGAATGAGATGCTCCACCGTTGGGTTATCATCTTTCAACCTCACTTTCCCTAAATTTATCAATTCTATTTTTCAACAGGATGTAATACAATTATAAAGACTGATGGTAATAACAACTGATCATGCTAAGGACTGTTATAATTAACCATTGCTCCTTATAAAGACTGATGGACTTAAATACTGATGGACTTAAATACTGATGAGGCCTATCCACTGATGTAGACAAATCTCTATTAAAGTTCCATGTGCTAAGGACTGTTATAACTAACCACTGCTCCTTATATAATCATCGTTCCGGTATCATTGTTCCAACATCGTTGTTTCAATGAAGCTTCCCATCACACATCAATCTTTCAATATCGATGTTGCAATATAATTGTTGCAACATCGTTAAAGGTTGTATGTGCTACCTTCTTTGATGGGAGAGTTGTGGTTTCCCTTGATAATGGTATGTGTTTTTGTTTTTGATTTTTACTGAAGTTTTGTTATATGAGTTGTGACTAAGTTATGATTGTGAATGATCTGCTGCAGATGATGATGATGATGATTGTTCTACTGTTGTGAATGAAGTGGCACTTTGGACATTTGTTGTCTTCAAACTTCAAACTTCTTAGATAATAGATGTTTGAAGAACAACAGATGTCCAAAGTGCGGATTCTTTGGAAGCAGCCATGAACCATTATATGAGAATACCTTTAATTTATCGAACCTGTAGAATGAGATGCTCCACCGTTGGGGTATCATCTTTCAACCTCAGTTTCCCTAAATTTATCAATTCTATTTTTCAACAGGATGTAATACAATTATAAAGACTGATGGTTATAACAGTTGATCATGCTAATGACTGTTATAATTAACCACTACTCCTTTTAAAGACTGATGGACTTAAATATTGATGAGGCCTATCCACTGATGTAGACAAATCTCTGTTAAAGTTCCATGTGCTAAGGACTGTTATAACTAACCACTGCTTCTTATATAATCTTCGTTCCAGTATCATTTTTCCAACATCGTTGTTTCAATGAAGCTTCCCATCACACATCAATCTTTCAATATCGATGTTGCAATATAATTGTGTGCAACATCGTTAAAGGTTGCATGTGCTACCTTCTTTGATGGTAGAGTTGTGGTTTCCCTTGATAATGGTATGTGTTTTTGTTTTTGATTTTTACTGAAGTTTTGTTGTATGAGTTGTGACTAAATGATGATTGTGAATGATCTGCTGCAGATGATGATGATGATGATGATGATGATGATGATGATGAGGATGAGGATGATACAGAAGCTGCAGTACTTCCTGCTAAAGTATTTGGTCTTTCCTGCCTTCTTTGTATTTAAAGAAGCATAAAGTTTGTTTTATCGCAGCTTTTTATGAACAAAGTTAAGTATCAAGTATATGAGGACAGGGCTACTCTTCCACAACTGAAGAAGTGTTTTCGTATACTGCATGTTGGTTTGTTCACGAGAGATCAGGTTTCTATAAATCCTGCTGGAAATGCATTGAGTACTTCCATGGAGTTCATGGCGATTGTAGAAGATATACTTTGATGGAGTTTAAAGCTAAAAGCACTAAATTTTAAGCTAAAAGCATTAAATTTTTGCTGTTAGGTTCCTAAATTTATTGGTGTTGTTCTTATATTTTAAATTGTATGTAATTTTGTAAAGTACAATAACAAACAGTGGTTTAACATCTGTTTGCATTTTGGTTAATAGATAATGGAAACCTATGTTAGGTTGAACACTGTTTTCAAGTTAAACATCTGTTAAGTGTTAAACAGATGTTTGGCCTTTAACATCTGTTTATGGGCAAACATCTGTTTATGGCCAAACTTCTGTTTATGAGCAATCATCTGTTTATGCTCAGACCATTGTTTATGTTAACAGTGTTTATATGTAACAGTGTTTTTCACATTAGAGTTTTATAGTCTGTTTGGTTGATAAATGTTATCACCTCAGTGTTTTATATGTAACAATTTAGTCACAACAATGTTTATATGTAACAGTGTATATCCCAACATTGTTTATATGTAATAGTATTTATCAAATCCCTACATTGATTTGATCTGTAATATAAACTGAACAGTTGTTTCATTTTTATACTAATAAATAAAAGAGTGAATTGCAAGTTTTGTCCTTTATCTTTAGGCCATTTTGCAAGTTTTGTCCTTTATGTTTAAATTTGACGAGTTTTGTCCTTTATGTTTAAAAATCAAGCACGTTTTACCCTTTGGGCCTTAAAAATCAAGCACATTTTGTCCTTTATGTTTAAAAATCAAGCACGTTTTGTCCTTTATGTTTAAAAAATCAAGCACGTTTTGTCCTTAAAAATCAAGCACGTTTTGCCCCAAAGGGTAAAACGTGCTTGATTTTCAAACATAAAGGACAAAACTCGTCAAATTTAAACATAAAGGACAAAACTTGCAAAATGACCTAAAGATAAAGGACAAAACTTGCAATTCACTCTAAATAAAATTAAAGTATACTTGGATGATTATTAAGTTCCTGATTTTGATTGTTTGGGTATAGTATTCTTGAATTTGGACTTTTTTTGCAAACCGATGTTTTTGTGCAAACATTTGTTTATGCTCGAAGATTTGTTTAAGGCCAAAAATCTGTTTATGGCTAAATTTCTGTTTATTGGCAATCATTTGTTTAAGTTCAAACTTTTGTTTAAGTCCATACAACTGATATATAAGGTGAAACATCTGTTTTAGCCCCAACATGTGTTTAAAAGCCTGTTACAACCGCCGTGTTGGTTGAAACAGTTGATTGTTAATTCTTATCCACTGCTGAAATACAACCTCTGTTTCTTTAATCTTCGTGTTGACCACTGACTTACCAAATATCAGACGTTTAAAAAACTGTTCGGTATCTACTGATAGGAAAAAATAGCAAATGGTCACTTTTTTATTCTTGACATCCATTGATATTGACCATCAACGGTATTCCTAAAAAATAGCCCCTGCTCACATTTTTATAATTGATGCCTTGATGGTGTTAATTAGTGATATATTGAAATTATCAAATAAAAACTAGAATTAAAATGAAATTACCATTTTACCTAATCGTTACATTCCAATGAGATAAGAGTTCCTCCAATATTGTTTTCCTGATGAAATTTAATGTTAAATTAAAAAATAAAAAAAATACTTGATGACTATTTGTTGCAAATCAAATCACTAATTAATGGTAATTTCTTGAGCTTTGGACTTTTAAAATATGCAAAATATGAATTTCAAACTGACGGTTATTATCTCTTAATTAAAGTTAAAATAAAAATTAGAAAAGTCATCATCACAATTGCTTTCAAATCAGATCACTAATAATATCAGCAATTTTGAAATTTTGAAATTAAAATTATGCAAGATGGTAATTTAGAATTGACGTTCTCTTTTTTTCCCTACTTTGCATATCATTACTAATATTTATTTACTTTAATAAGGGGGGATATAAAGATATACACTACTTACCTTTCAGTTCCCAATAAACATCAGTTCCCAATAAACATCATCACAATTGCTTTCAAATCAAATCAGCAATTACTAATAATATCAGTAATTTTGTAATTCAAAATTCAAACTATATATATTTTTATCCTATAAATAAGATATAGTTATCTAGTTTCATATTCAAATCTCGCTCGCTCATATATGTGAGTGTATTTTTCTCTCTCAACAGTCTTTATATGTAACACTATTTATCAAATCCCTTCATTGATTTGATCTTTAATATAAACTGAATAGTTGTTTCATTTTTATACTAATAAATAAAAATAAAGTATACTTGTATGATTATTAAGCTCCTCATTTTGATTGTTTGGGTATAGTATTCTTGAAATTGGTCTTTTTTTTTGCAAACAGATGTTTATGGGCAAACGTTTGTTTTAGCTCAAAGTTTTGTTTAAGGTCAAAAATCTGTTTATGGCCTAATTTCTGTTTATTGCGAATCATTTGTTTAAGTTCAAAGTTTTGTTTTGAGTCTAGACAACTGATATATAAGGCGAAACATCTGTTTAAGCAACAACATTTGTTTAAAAGCCTGTTACAACCGTTGTTTTGGTTGAAACAGTTGATTGTTAAAACTTATCTACTGATGAAATATAACCTCTGTTTCTTCAATCTTCGTGTTGACCACTGACTTACCAAATGTCAGTGCTTAAAAAACTGTTCGGTATCCACTGATAGGATAAAATAGCCCCTGGTCACTTTTTTAGTGTTGACATCCATTGATATTGACCATCAACGGTTTTCCTAGAATTAAAATGAAATTACCATTTTACCTAATTGTTATATTGCAATGTGATAAGAGTTCCTCCAACATTATTTTCGTGATGAAATTTAATGCTAAATTAAAAAATAAAAAATTACTTTTTGACTATTTGTTGCAAATCTAATCAAAAATCAATAGTAATTTCTTGAGCTTTGGACTTTTAAAATATGCAAAATATGAATTTCAAACTGACGGTTATTATCTCTTAGTTAATTGTTAAAGTTAAAATAAAAACTAGAAAAGTCATCATGACAATTGCTTTCAAATCAGATCACTGACAATATCAGTAATTTTGAAATTTTGAAATAAAAAATATGTAAGATGGTAATTTAAAATTGACGTTCTTTTTTTTTTCCTACTTTGCATATCAGTTCCCAAAAAACATCATCACAATTGCTTTCAAATCAAATAAGTAATTACTAATTAATATCTGTAATTTTGAAATTCAAATTTCAAACCATATATATTTTTATCCTATAAATAAGATACAATTATCTGATTTCACATTCAAATCTCGCTCGCTCATATATGTGAGCGTATCTTTCTCTCTCAAATGCATCTTTCTTGTGATTTATCAACTAATTTCCCATTACATTCTTTATTCGAATGTTTGTTGATAATGTTTACATGTTATCGTTCTTGTATCATTGTTCCAACATCGTTGTTTCAATGTAAATTCGCATCCCACATCAACCTTTCAATATCGATGCTGCAGTATCATTGTTGCAACATCGTGAAAAGTTGCATGTGTTACCTTTATTGATGGCAGAGATGCAACTTTAAAGTTACATGTGCCATTTTTTTATTTCCGTTAAATCCAAAGTCACCTATTCTTGCGCCGGGAAGATTTTCTTCTTTTAAAGAAGTATAGATTCGTCCAATATCGTGAAAACTCAGATGTGCAATAAAAATGAAAAAGAGACGTTTGCATTTTAGGTTAGTTTCTTATTCTTATTTGTGTTCTCAGTAATATGGAGTGTGGTGATAGAGACGTGCAGTTTATAGCGATGTTGAAGGACATACATCAAGAGGTTCAGCAATCGATGTAGTGGAAACTAAAGTTTATTAATTCTTGTTGTATTCTTAGATTTGAACTTTAATATTGTTCAGTATGTCATGTAATTATTGGACTTTTAGTTTTAAGGTCCTGAATAAATTTAATTTTATGAATCTTTGTTGTGTTTTATTTTTATTTATTATTTATTGTCTCAGTAATATTTAGATTATGATGATGTTGATTTGTGTCTGAAGATATGTTTGGTAAGTCAACAGAGGATTAATAGTGTAAAGGATTTGTTTAATGGTCAACCTCTCAAAGGGTTATGGTGTGGTTATAACAGTTGATCATGCTAAGGATTGTTGATGCCGGGTCAAAAGAAGTCATATTTTATATTAGTTCGTGTCGGTTTTTAGCGTGTTGAGTATATTAATTACTAAGTATTATATATTTATAGTGTATGGGTGTTTTGTGTGTAACAGGTGCTCTAAAGATGTTTAATGGAGGAAAACAAACTGAAAGCAAGTTTCACGGGTTAATACAAGACATGAAAAGAAAAAAATCCATCAAGTTTAGACACATAATTTTGATGAGATCTTTTGGATGATGGTTGGCAGCCATTAGGATTATTATTATTATTATTATTATTATTATTATTATTATTATTATTACTATTATTATTATTATTTTGGGAAATCAAATATAAAGTTGTCATCAATCACTTTTTGGGGGTGATATATGCACGTGAAGGACAAAAGTCAACAACAAATTGATAACAACATTATCAATCATCACGGCAGCCAGGGGCCCACGATTTTGAAGCTATACACACTCACGTGGACTAGAGGGAGTGGGCCGAGATCATGGACTTGTGATGGACATTATATTTTCTTATCACAATATAAATCCACACATATTGGGTTGGTTGGACTTCTTCATCACCATCATAAAAGACGGCAATTTGGGGGATTACAGATTGATTCGCAGACGTCGCATAGATTAGAGGGGACATATTTTTTATATTACTTTTCACCTCTCAAGCCAATCAAGGATGTTCAATCAACGTGGGATGACAACCGATGTTGTGAAGACAATCATGAGCGGCTAGGCTCTCTCGTGGCTTCTTCCAGACGGACGGTTCGGTTAGGTTTTTACATTATTCAGTTTATACTCAGGTTTGGATGTATTTTTGACCTTGACAAAGTTGTATGAATACATTGATGTGTTGGTTTCTTTAAACTAGTTGCTTGCATTTTGAGTTCTTGCTTTACAACTAGTTCGGTTGATGACAAAACCTAGTAACTTTTTGAGTGACATAGAGTAGGTTGACTCACACTAGTAAATAGGGTTAATCAAATTATAAAAGATCTGATGACAAGGACCTAGTTTTGATTATCATCTTAAATTAACCAACTTTCCAACATCATGTCTATGTGATGGCCAATTAACTGAGTAAACTGAATTTTGTGAAACCTAGAACCTGAAGTTTGGAGGAAGTTACGTTTTATAAATCTGATATTTTTTCTTGTAGTTAGTTTTTTTAGTTTCTTTCGAATTAATCAAAACCCCCAAATCTAGATTACTAGTAGTTAATTAGATAATTTAGCTAAACACTATGTGACACTTCGGGTTTTCCCGGACAACCATTTCTGTAATTGGTCAACTTGTATTTATATTTATATATTAGTATTAAATGAAAATCGGTGATTTATCGTTACGTGTTCATTGTTGAGAAAGTGTACGTATATATGTATTTATATATATGTATAAGTGTGTATGTGAGACGAGCCGGAGCTCAAAACCACGACCAACCCGAGACCCGACTCGAGACCGCTTGGTCTCGAGTGAACAGCAAGTGTTGGGCCGGTTAGGGCCTTGCGACCGAGAACCCAATCCGGAAACCCCTAAGCCCACTCGTGACGTTATATAAACCAACCCTCCCCTCCCTTAATCATTTTTACAACACACCTCTCACACTCACCCTCCTACTCTCCCCTCATTTCTCCTTCACTAAAACCCTAGCACAACCCCACAACCGGCTGCAAGAACACTTTCGGATCGGCTCAAATTCATCACCCGGGACTCCACCTCATTGCTTTCTTGCACACCCTTTGAGTACACTATAACCGGTTAGTGGTTTGAGCTCTCTTCTAGATGTTCATGTGTTAATAATGTCACTAGGATGAATATATATTATGTGTTACTATGATTCTTGTGTATGGATGATGATTGTTTGCCATGTTTTGTGTGAATCAAAATGTGTGAAATGGATAACCGGTTAGCATGTTTATGTTTCGGAATGTTTAGATAGAAAGGATATTCATGATTGTGGTTGATTAAATATAATATGTCTCGGATTGAATTGTTTACATGTTATATGATGATGGTTATTGATGCTTGTTATCCGGATGATGTTACGAGAAGGATTGGAGGGTTTTTATGCATGATCTCGGGGTTGGTTTGTTGATAAATGGGGTTGATTGTTCATAAGAAATTTCTTGAATGTGTTTGGATATGGTAAGAACATGTATGAATGTCCTTGAAATATTTTGAATATGCCTTGTTTGATCTGTTTTAGACAAAATTTAGACAAGAAAACATGTTTAGTGGGGATAGTACACTGTTACATGAAAATGCAATTCTATTGGTCAGTACATTGCAGGTTCTAGAAGATTTGTTGTGCACGTAATCGCGGTTGCGAGTCGTAACCTTTGGTTGCGACTCGAGACCACATCAAGTCTTGTCGAGATCTCCCGGTTGCGAGTCGCAATCAACGCGTATCGAATCCGGTTGCGAGTCGTAACCACTGCTGCTAAGTCGGAACCGCCAGTTGCGAGTCGTAACCTCTGGTTGCGACTCGTAACCAAAACGTGATAAACCGAGACCTCGGTTGCGAGTCGTAACCTCGGTTGCGAGTCGCAACCACCCTTGTCTCGACTGGGCTATTTTGGTGTTATTGGGCTTTGACTGTTGGACTTTCTGTTGACTGGGCTACGTGTTGTTGCTGCTGATTGTATGTTTAGGGCTGACCCAATAACCCAACTGTTTGTTGTTGCGCATGTTATACGTGTTTGCTATATGTGTTTGCCGTACGTGTTCGCTATGTGTTTATTTGTACCCAACTTGACCCATACTTGGTAACCATGCTAGGACGTGGTGACCAACATACTTGACCGGGTAAAATAATCTACCGAGCAACCCAAGGTGAGTTCACAACTTAAAAGCATGCGTCCCGGTGGTTTGGGACACGAGACTAAAACAACCCTATCCCCTTGTAAAGGGGATACCATTTACATTCCTTCCCTAGTTACTGGGAACAAACTTACTTTACCTTCCCTTGTATTGGGAAACCTTTTAGTTAATTACTGTTTATACGGAATGCAACCAAACGGCACTAAACGCAACTCTATCACTCAAGTCCCTACTACATAATACCGATTAGTCGCCGGGGCCAGGCGAACGGGTTATTAGTTGATAGCGCTATTTAGGTTTTACCAACCTCACACCGTGCCATGGTATGGGATCGGTCGTGAACTAATGTACTCAGGCATCCGTCAATGATGATAGAACATTGACATCGGGGCATCCTGCGGAAACGCAAACGGTTACCTAGTGTTCGGTATTGGAAAAACAGTTTAGTCGCTAACTTTTGGGGTAGCTCCCCATGGCATGTATAAACGGATAAATTAACTGGTGAAACAAGTTTTTGGTAATTAAAACTGGACAACTCGCGAACTCACTCAGCATTATTGTTGACCCCTTACTGCATGCTTTGCAGGTGGCCAGTGACTGGAGCAGCTGCTTGGGATGTGTAGTGGTCGTCTGCCCGTGTGTTGGGCATTTATCATGCTTACCTTATGAACATTGTTTAAAACTGTTTATTTATGCTTCCGCTACTTTTTACTCTGAACTTAAAACATTGAACTCTAAACTTAACACTTGCTAATCGTATGGTTAGTAAGCACTATTTGGATATTAAATTTAATCATTCAGTATGATTGGTGGCTGGATCCTGGTCAGTCACGCCCTCGAAGCGGGTGTTATCCGCAGGTGGATTTTGGGGGTGTGACAGATTGGTATCAGAGCCATTGGTTATAGTGAACTTGGTTTTAAAAAGGGGAAGATCTTTTTGAGAAAAACCTGTGACAACTCGAGTTTCTGACTTTCACTTTCGCATTAGATGCGCGTTGACTTTGACTGTTTAGTTGTTTGGATTGTGGACTTGAAATTGTACGCGTTGTGTTTTAATGAAACGTATTGTCGTTTTGCCTATACTTGCTGTGGTAGAAAATAATATTAGAATTATTATTAAAACACTTAGTCTAGATCACGAAACATGACATACAGATCGAAGGATCACGAAAGATAACCTTAGGTTCGAAGGATCACGAAACATACCCTTCGAGCAAAGATAGGATCCTTCGACATCTTTCGGCCCAGTCTCTTCGAAGGACCACGAAACATATCCTTCGACTAGAATCCAGATCTTTCGGCCCAGTCTTTCTAATGGGCTTGGCCCATTCCTGTGATACGTTTATATATGTGAATGCATGTAAGTCGTCAGTTACTTCAAAAACCCTAGCTCCTTTGTGTGTGTGTGCGACGGCAGACCCCCACATCCGAAGCCAAATCCCTTTTGTTGACCATTCTTAATTTCGGTTAGTGATTTACGTGTTTTGTTCTTGATTTCGACATACTTGGTTAATCTATTATGTAACTGCATGCGAAATACATGTTGATCTGGATTGATAGGATCGAATGCATAGTATTGAATGGGTTGAATGATATTAATTTGATCAGGATTCGAAAACAGATTAACATGCCAATAGTGTTCGATTATGTGATACGTATGCTAATCGACTGGATGATATGCGTATATATGTTAGATAGTTGAACCGAATGATGATTATGTTTACATGACATATAGATGATGATTCGGATTGGTTGATGATTGATTCTGTAACCGTTAAATGATTTCTGGGAATGATAGTAACTGTCGTAGATGATCTTTGTGCCTTCTGTGTAACGTAACTGATGAAATGTGCTTGTTAATCGATAACATGATAAGGTAGATTAGGGTTGTGTGGTAACTGCCTATGAATGAAAACTGTTGTGACCGAAAGATATTAGTTATTCGAAACATAGTTGTGACCGAAAGATATTTGTCCTTCGAACCATAGTAGTGTTGACCGAAGGATAGCATTGATCGAAACATAGTTGTTGTGACCGAAAGATACTTGTCATTCGAACCATAGTAGTGTTGACCGAAAGATAACATTTGGTCCGAAAGATAACTGTGATAACTGTTGACCGAAAGATAAGGGTGGATCGAAAGATATATGGTTATAAACATACTTTGAATGATGGAATGTATGCTTGATTTATTTGGCATGCCATGCTTGGTGATGAATGTTAACATTTGTATTAGTGTACACTAGCTGATGATTAAATGTGAAATGATATGTGTTGTGCCGATATGCAAACTGACTGTTATGTGATACATGATTGATGCATGATATTGGCTATCAAGCACTATGTGACATTAGATTGCATGCGTATCATTGCGAACATGAACTGATTTGTTATACGTGCATACAATAGGACGTGATTAATTACTTGTGAGTGCATAACCTAGCATACCGAGCAAACCAAGGTGAGTTCACACTCTTACTAAGGCATGGGATTCCCTGGGATTGGGAATGGGATTTAAGGAATAAGGTTGAATAGATTCGTACTGACACTACCACTAGACTACCATACTCGCTGTCCTCGGTTGTGCAGGACACATACTCATGCTATACACTGTCCTCGGTTGTGCAGGACACATACTTATGCTATTCACTGTCCTCGGTTGTGCAGGACACATACTTGCAATCTACGTAGACTTATATTTACTACTATCCTCGGTTGTGAAGGATACCTATACTCATTACTATCCTCGGTTGTGAAGGATACTTATACTTATACTATCCTCGGATGTGAAGGATACTTATGCTTATTACTATACTCGGTTGTGAAGGATACTTATGGTTACGAGTAGTCTAGTGGTTATACAACATGGGAAGCCCCCACCTGTATAACTTACTATTGGCCCTGTAGAGCCACCCGTTATTTACTGTTACGCAATTACTTACTGTGAACTCGCTCAACTAGTTTGTTGATCATTCTGTTACATGCCTTGCAGATCGTTAGGTACTTGGAGCTTGCACTGGAGAAGCGGGTCGTTGTGGGCAAGGATCGTGGTCTCTACGTTGAACTATTATGACATTTAAAACTATTAACTACTGTTGGTTTATTTACTATGCTTCCGCTACACTTTGAAACTATGGTTATGTTTTGAACACCTATCGTATTGAATGGATGGTTTACATTTATTTTACTTAATATTAATTACATGTTCAATATGATTGGTGGCTTGATCCTGGTCAGTCACGCTCCCAAGCGGTGATACTCCGCGTGTGGATTTTGGGGGTGTGACAGATTGGTATCAGAGCCATTGGTTATAGAGAACTTGGTTTTAATATGGAAAAACGTTTTTATTAAAACCAGACTATAACCAGAACAGTGCTCTCAACGATCCACAACGACGCTTCACTCCACGTGCAAGACTCAACTTCCTAGGTAATAAGATTTATGTTTATTGCCTACATGCTAGAATTTGCATAGAACTTTGCTCGTAGTATGCTTACATTACCTTGCTCACAACTTGTCATTGCATGAGAATACTTATGTGCTTACACTCTTCTGTCATCGCACTATTCGCGAACCTTTCTCACTTATGTTGCCTTTGATGTGAAGATCAATGGCCGCACGAATTAACATGACTCAAGCCCAGCTAGAGGCTCTCGTTGCTGCGGCAGTTGCAGCCGCCCAAGCAGGTAGTATACCCTGCAGTATAGACACTAGGATCTTTAGATCCTACATTAATTCTCGTACTTAACTTTGCCCTATTCATACACAATAGGTCAACCCGCTCAGCAACAACCTGGGTGCACCTTCAAGAATTTCATGGATTGTCGTCCTAGCTCGTTCAGTGGCACGGAGGGAGCAGTTGGACTCCTCCACTGGTTTGAAAAGCTCGAGTCGGTTTTCGAAATGTGTGAATGCCCTGAGGCTCGCAGGGTGAAGTTCGCCACTGGCACACTTGAAGGGATTGCGCTCACTTGGTGGAACGCACAAGTGCAGATCTTAGGGTTGGCAGCTGCTAACGCCACACCCTGGAATGATTTCAAAGAACTGATCAAGAGGGAATACTGCACTAGAGAAGACATTCACAAGTTGGAGGACGAGTTGTATAACTTGAAAATGGTTGGTTCGGAAATCGAAGCTTACACCAAGAGATCAAATGAGTTGGCTGTGTTATGTCCAACTATGGTGGACCCTCCATACAAGCGTATTGAGTTGTATCTCAAAGGTTTGGCACCAGAAATACAGAGCCACGTTACCTCGGCTAACCTCAACAACATCCAGGAAATCCAGCGTCTCGCTCATCGCATCACCGATCAGGCAGTGGAACAGAATAAACTGCCTAAGCGTATCAGTGCTACTGCTACCGTTACTGCTTCTACTACACTTGCTACTCCCAGTGAAAGTAAGAGAAAATGGGATGGGGATTCTAGCAAGGGGTCAGCTTCAGTACAGTCACAAGCTCAGCAACGAAAGACAGACAGTTACCAGAGTCCCAGTCAGCACTCCTCAGGCAGCCACAGACAGGGAGGGTATCGAGGAAACCTTCCAAAGTGCAACAACTGCAACAAACACCACAACGGTCAGTGTAACAAGGGCCGTTGTCATAGATGCCTCAAGATGGGTCATGAGGCCAAAGATTGTAGAAGCCCTCGACCTGCAAACCAGAATCAGCAGCAACCTCAAGCACAGCAGAATCAGCAGCAGGGTAACAAAGGGTGTTTTCGTTGCGGTGCAGAGGGTCACTTCAAAAGGCATTGCCCTCAGTTGAACAGGAACCAGAACAACAACAACAATCAGGGCAACGGGAACAATAACAACAATAACGGGGGAAACAACAACAACAATGGCAACGAAGCTCGGGGTCGTGCTTTTGTGCTAGGTCGGGGTGACGCAGTGAATGATCCCAATGTGGTTATGGGTAAGTTTCTTATCGACGATATTTATGTTACTGTCTTATTTGATTCGGGTGCTGATACAAGCTATATGTCATTGAAAATGAGTAAATTATTAAAACGTACACCAACACCCCTAGACACCAAACACGTCGTAGAACTAGCCAATGGTAAAAGTGTAGAAGCCGCACAGGTAGTCAAGGGTTGTAGTATTGTTCTAGCGGGTCAGACTTTCTCGATTGATCTCATACCCATAGTTTTGGGTAGTTTCGACGTCGTCATCGGTATGGATTGGTTATCCCAACATCACGCGGAGATCTTATGCAAAGAAAAAGTTATTCGTATTCCTCGCTCCAGCCAAGAACCTCTCGAAGTACAAGGTGACAAGAGTGGTGCTGTGGTTGGCATCATCTCTTTCTTAAAGGCGCAGAAATGTTTACGAAAGGGACATACTGCCATTCTGGCACTTGTCACTGACGCATCAGCAAAGGAAAAGAAGCTGGAGGATATACCAGTTGTGCGTGATTTTCCTCAAGTGTTTCCTGAAGATTTACCTGGTTTACCTCCTCATCGTCAAGTCGAGTTTCGGATTGAGTTAGCTCCTGGAGCAGCACCAATAGCCCGCGCACCGTATCGTTTAGCTCCAACCGAACTAGAAGAACTGTCGAAGCAGCTACAAGAGCTCTTGGAAAAGGGCTTTATTCGTCCAAGCTCTTCGCCTTGGGGAGCTCCAGTGTTATTTGTGAAGAAGAAAGACGGTACGTTCAGGATGTGCATCGACTACCGCGAACTCAATAAGGTAACGGTGAAGAACCGTTATCCTCTTCCGCGCATAGATGACCTATTCGACCAGTTGCAAGGGTCGTGTTACTATTCCAAGATTGATTTAAGGTCAGGGTATCATCAGCTGAGAGTCCGGGATGAGGACGTCTCCAAAACCGCTTTCAGAACTCGCTACGGTCATTACGAGTTTCTTGTCATGCCATTCGGGCTTACGAACGCGCCTGCAGTCTTCATGGATCTTATGAACAGGGTGTGCAAACCTTATCTTGATAAGTTTGTTATCGTTTTCATCGACGACATTTTGATTTACTCCAAGAGTCAGGAGGAGCACGAGCAGCACTTACGTCTTATCTTGGAACTTCTTCGAAAAGAGCAATTGTACGCAAAGTTTTCAAAATGCGACTTCTGGCTTCGTGAAGTCCACTTCTTAGGCCATGTGGTGAACAAGGATGGGATTCATGTCGATCCATCCAAGGTTGATTCGATCAGAAACTGGCCAGCACCACGTACACCGACAGAAATACGCCAATTCTTGGGTTTGGCGGGTTACTACAGGCGATTTATTAAAGACTTCTCAAAGATCGCGCAACCACTTACTATGTTAACACAGAAAGGTGTCGTTTACAGATGGGGTAATACGCAAGAGACCGCTTTTCAGTACTTAAAGGATAGGCTTTGCAGCGCACCTATTCTCTCATTGCCAGAGGGCACGGATGACTTCGTGGTTTATTGTGACGCATCGATACAGGGGCTTGGTTGTGTATTGATGCAGCGGGATAAAGTTATTGCCTACGCTTCGCGGCAACTCAAGGTTCATGAACGGAACTACACGACGCACGATTTAGAGCTGGGAGCTGTTGTTTTCGCGCTTAAGATATGGCGACACTACCTGTACGGTACCAAGTGCACGATTTACACCGATCACAGGAGTCTCGAGCATATTCTTAAGCAAAAGGATTTGAATATGCGTCAACGGAGATGGGTTGAACTTCTAAACGACTATGAATGCGCCATCAAGTATCATCCAGGCAAGGCCAATGTTGTGGCTGATGCCCTCAGTCGGAAAGACACTCTACCTAAGCGCGTGCGAGCGCTACAGCTTACGATTCAGTCCAGTCTTCCTGCACAGATACGAGCTGCTCAGTTAGAAGCACTGAAACCCGAAAACGTCAAAGCTGAAGCCTTACGCGGCTCAAGGCAACGCATGGAACAAAAGGAAGACGGCGCCTACTATGTAACGGGGCGTATTTGGGTCCCACTTTATGGCGGTTTACGCGAACTTGTAATGGATGAAGCTCACAAGTCTCGCTATTCGGTACATCCAGGGTCGGATAAAATGTACCACGACATCAGCACTACTTATTGGTGGCCTAGTATGAAGGCTCACATCGCTACGTACGTTGGAAAATGCTTAACCTGTGCGAGAGTCAAGGTTGAATATCAGAAACCAGCTGGTCTACTTCAGCAGCCTAAGATACCGCAATGGAAATGGGAAGAAATTTCCATGGATTTTGTTACAGGTCTACCTAGATCTCAGCATGGGAACGATACAATATGGGTCATAGTTGATCGACTCACCAAGTCTGCACACTTCCTGCCGATCAAGGAAACGGACAAGTTCTCCACTCTCGCAGACGTTTATCTTAAAGAAGTTGTTTCGAGGCACGGAGTGCCCACCTCTATTATTTCGGATCGCGATGCACGATTCACGTCAGAGCTTTGGCAAGCGATGCACAAATCCTTCGGCTCACGATTAGACATGAGCACAGCATATCATCCTCAGACGGATGGGCAGTCTGAGCGAACTATCCAAACTCTAGAAGACATGCTTCGAGCGTGTGTCATCGATTTCGGCAACGGCTGGGAAAGGCACCTCCCTTTAGTGGAGTTTTCATACAATAACAGCTATCATACCAGCATTCAAGCCGCTCCATTCGAGGCATTGTACGGACGTAAATGCCGGTCACCTCTCTGTTGGGCAGAGGTGGGGGATAGTCAAATTACGGGTCCAGAGATTGTAGTGGACGCCACAGAAAAGATTGCGCAGATACGACAACGCATGGCGGCAGCACGCGACCGTCAGAAAGCCTACGCGGACAAGCGTAGAAAGCCATTGGAATTTGAGGTCGGGGACCGGGTTTTATTGAAAGTTTCACCCTGGAAGGGTGTGGTTCGATTTGGTAAACGAGGCAAACTCAATCCGCGGTACGTCGGACCGTTCGAGATCATTGAGAAAATTGGCAAAGTAGCCTACAGATTAAACCTACCTCCTGAACTCGGTGCAGTTCACAATGTATTTCACGTGTCGAATCTGAAGAAATGCCTATCAGATGAGACCCTTATAGTTCCTTTTAAGGAACTCACTATCGACGAGCGGTTGCAGTTCGTCGAGGAACCAGTTGAAATCACGGACCGGGATGTTAAGGTCCTCAAGCACAAGAGAATCCCTCTTGTTCGAGTTCGTTGGAACTCCCAGCGTGGTCCAGAGTATACCTGGGAACGCGAAGATCAGATGAAAGAAAAGTATCCCCAGTTATTCGAAACCAATGCATCCACTTCTGAGGCTGAAGCTACTACTACTGAATTTCGGGACGAAATTCCAAATCAACGGGGGGATGATGTGACACCCCAGGAAAACCAGTGAACGATGTAACTTACCTAGCTTCCTCAGTGAGTGCGTACCAAATTTCGGGACGAAATTTCTTTTAAGTTGGGGATAATGTGACAACTCGAGTTTCTGACTTTCACTTTCGCATTAGATGCGCGTTGACTTTGACTGTTTAGTTGTTTGGATTGTGGACTTGAAATTGTACGCGTTGTGTTTTAATGAAACGTATTGTCGTTTTGCCTATACTTGCTGTGGTAGAAAATAATATTAGAATTATTATTAAAACACTTAGTCTAGATCACGAAACATGACATACAGATCGAAGGATCACGAAAGATAACCTTAGGTTCGAAGGATCACGAAACATACCCTTCGAGCAAAGATAGGATCCTTCGACATCTTTCGGCCCAGTCTCTTCGAAGGACCACGAAACATATCCTTCGACTAGAATCCAGATCTTTCGGCCCAGTCTTTCTAATGGGCTTGGCCCATTCCTGTGATACGTTTATATATGTGAATGCATGTAAGTCGTCAGTTACTTCAAAAACCCTAGCTCCTTTGTGTGTGTGTGCGACGGCAGACCCCCACATCCGAAGCCAAATCCCTTTTGTTGACCATTCTTAATTTCGGTTAGTGATTTACGTGTTTTGTTCTTGATTTCGACATACTTGGTTAATCTATTATGTAACTGCATGCGAAATACATGTTGATCTGGATTGATAGGATCGAATGCATAGTATTGAATGGGTTGAATGATATTAATTTGATCAGGATTCGAAAACAGATTAACATGCCAATAGTGTTCGATTATGTGATACGTATGCTAATCGACTGGATGATATGCGTATATATGTTAGATAGTTGAACCGAATGATGATTATGTTTACATGACATATAGATGATGATTCGAATTGGTTGATGATTGATTCTGTAACCGTTAAATGATTTCTGGGAATGATAGTAACTGTCGTAGATGATCTTTGTGCCTTCTGTGTAACGTAACTGATGAAATGTGCTTGTTAATCGATAACATGATAAGGTAGATTAGGGTTGTGTGGTAACTGCCTATGAATGAAAACTGTTGTGACCGAAAGATATTAGTTATTCGAAACATAGTTATGACCGAAAGATATTTGTCCTTCGAACCATAGTAGTGTTGACCGAAGGATAGCATTGATCGAAACATAGTTGTTGTGACCGAAAGATACTTGTCATTCGAACCATAGTAGTGTTGACCGAAAGATAACATTTGGTCCGAAAGATAACTGTGATAACTGTTGACCGAAAGATAAGGGTGGATCGAAAGATATATGGTTATAAACATACTTTGAATGATGGAATGTATGCTTGATTTATTTGGCATGCCATGCTTGGTGATGAATGTTAACATTTGTATTAGTGTACACTAGCTGATGATTAAATGTGAAATGATATGTGTTGTGCCGATATGCAAACTGACTGTTATGTGATACATGATTGATGCATGATATTGGCTATCAAGCACTATGTGACATTAGATTGCATGCGTATCATTGCGAACATGAACTGATTTGTTATACGTGCATACAATAGGACGTGATTAATTACTTGTGAGTGCATAACCTAGCATACCGAGCAAACCAAGGTGAGTTCACACTCTTACTAAGGCATGGGATTCCCTGGGATTGGGAATGGGATTTAAGGAATAAGGTTGAATAGATTCGTACTGACACTACCACTAGACTACCATACTCGCTGTCCTCGGTTGTGCAGGATACATACTCATGCTATACACTGTCCTCGGTTGTGCAGGACACATACTTATGCTATTCACTGTCCTCGGTTGTGCAGGACACATACTTGCAATCTACGTAGACTTATATTTACTACTATCCTCGGTTGTGAAGGATACCTATACTCATTACTATCCTCGGTTGTGAAGGATACTTATACTTATACTATCCTCGGATGTGAAGGATACTTATGCTTATTACTATCCTCGGTTGTGAAGGATACTTATGGTTACGAGTAGTCTAGTGGTTATACAACATGGGAAGCCCCCACCTGTATAACTTACTATTGGCCCTGTAGAGCCACCCGTTATTTACTGTTACGCAATTACTTACTGTGAACTCGCTCAACTAGTTTGTTGATCATTCTGTTACATGCCTTGCAGATCGTTAGGTACTTGGAGCTTGCACTGGAGAAGCGGGTCGTTGTGGGCAAGGATCGTGGTCTCTACGTTGAACTATTATGACATTTAAAACTATTAACTACTGTTGGTTTATTTACTATGCTTCCGCTACACTTTGAAACTATGGTTATGTTTTGAACACCTATCGTATTGAATGGATGGTTTACATTTATTTTACTTAATATTAATTACATGTTCAATATGATTGGTGGCTTGATCCTGGTCAGTCACGCTCCCAAGCGGTGATACTCCGCGTGTGGATTTTGGGGGTGTGACAAAACCAGACTATAACCCGTGACTCGTGACGACACTACACTCCAAGTGCAAGGCTCGACTTATCTGACCTCATAGCTCGGACCCATATTTGCTTGCTTGTTTGTCTTATGCTTCTGCTTTACTATACGTACTAGTTTGCCTGATTAGATAGATACGCCTTCTCTCTTCTATCTCATTCTCGCTATGTTACGACACCACACTCATACTATGTTTTCTGGTTATGAAGACAATGAGTGGACGCGGACGAGGAAACGTCAACATGACTCAGGCTCAGTTCACTAACCTGCTCAACACAGTGGCTGCAGCTTTCGCAGCTCACCCTATAGGTCAGCCTGCGCCTGTGCAACCACGTGTCTGTACCTTCAAGACCTTTATGGATTGCAAGCCTCTTCCATTCAGTGGCACTGAGGGTGCCATAGGTCTTCTGCACTGGATCGAGAAGGTCGAAGCTGTCTTTGCTGTCTGCGAGTGTCCCCCTGCTAATTGGGTGAAGTTTGCTACTGGTACTCTTGAGGGAAGCGCACTTTCATGGTGGAAGGCGCAAATTCAAATGCTTGGTTTGGAGACTGCTAACGCTACTGCATGGGAAGATTTCAAGGATATGATCAAGGAAGAGTACTGTCACAGGGATGACATCCACAAACTCGAGGACGAGTACTATGAACTCAAGATGGTTGGGTCAGAGATTGAGACCTACACCAAGCTGTCCAACGACTATGCTGCTCTTTGTCCAAACATGTCCCGACCTATGTACCGAAGGATCGAATTGTACATCAAGGGTTTAGTCCCGGAAATCAGGAGCCATGTAACCTCGGCCAACCTCACTGCCATACAGCCCGTGGTTCGTCTTGCCCACAAACTCACCAACCAGGCTGTGGAGGAGGGCAGGTTGCCCAAAAGGATCAGTGCTGCGGAAGGAACTTCTAGTGATGGTAAACGAAAGTGGGATGGAAATCAGGGCAAAGATGCTAACCCTACTCAGGCCCCAGCTCAGCAAAGGAAAACTGACAACAACAAAGGCACTCAGCAACAGGGTGGCTACCGGGGAAGCTACCCTAAGTGCAACAAGTGTAACAGGCACCACAATGGGGCATGTAACAAGGGTCAGTGTCAGCGATGCCACAAGATGGGACACGAAGCCAAGGATTGTAGAAGTCAGTTCCCAGCCAGGCAGAATCAGCAACAACCTCAACAGCAACAGCAGCAGGGAAACAACCGAGCATGTTTTAAATGCGGGGCAACAGGGCACATGCGAAAGGATTGTCCTGAACTGAATCAGAATCGCAACAACAATCAGGGAGCTGGGAACAATGAGCAAAACAACAATGCTGGGAATGCAAGGGGCAGAGCTTTCGTGATTGGAGCTGGAGAAGCAAGGAACGACCCCAACGTCGTGGCGGGTAAGTTCCTACTTGATGATCGTTATGTTTCTGTGTTATTTGATTCCGGTGCCGATGCCAGTTATGTATCCCTTCGCATTAGTAAGAAACTTAAGCACCCGCCTGCATTATTAAGTTCTAAGCACATCGTCGAGATAGCTAATGGTAAGAACATCGAGGCCACGCACATGATCCACGACTACACACTAGAATTGTCTGGTCACACGTTTAGTATCGATCTTTTCCCTGTCAAGCTTGGAAGCTTCGACGTCGTCATTGGTATGGATTGGTTATCCAAACATCGCGCTGAGATTCTCTGCCAAGAGAAAGCGGTTCGTATACCTCGTCGTTCTGGCCAACCCCTCATCGTCCAAGGCAACAAAGGTGGAGAAGTCACAGGCATTATCTCGCTCCTGAAAGCCCAGAAGTGTTTACAAAAAGGGCACACCGCTATCCTCGCACTCATCACCGACACCCACGATAAGGAAAAGAGGATTGAAGATTTCCCTGTAGTACGTGACTACCCCGAGGTATTTCCTGAGGAACTACCCGGACTCCCTCCCCACCGTCAGGTCGAATTCCAAATCGAGCTAGCTCCCGGAGCAGCACCCATAGCTCGTGCACCTTATCGTCTAGCTCCTGCAGAACTGAAGGAACTCTCTACGCAACTACAAGAACTATTGGATAAAGGATTTATCCGTCCTAGTTCATCACCCTGGGGAGCACCAGTACTCTTTGTCAAGAAGAAGGATGGCACATTCCGAATGTGCATCGACTATCGTGAGCTGAACAAGGTTACCATCAAGAATCGTTACCCTCTCCCGCGTATCGACGACCTATTCGATCAGTTGCAAGGATCGAGCTACTATTCAAAGATTGACCTGCGATCAGGCTATCATCAACTGAGAGTTCGTAATGAAGACATCTCTAAGACTGCATTCAGGACTCGTTATGGTCATTACGAGTTCCTCGTTATGCCTTTTGGAATGACTAACGCACCTGCGGTTTTCATGGATCTCATGAACCGAGTGTGCAAGCCTTACCTCGACAAATTCGTGATTGTGTTTATCGACGACATCCTGATCTACTCGAAAATTCAAGAAGAGCATGAACGACACCTACGCCTTATTCTGGAACTCCTTCGCAATGAGCAATTATACGCCAAATTCTCTAAATGTGACTTCTGGCTTCGAGAAGTCCATTTCCTCGGCCATGTAGTTAATAAGAACGGAATTCATGTTGACCCAGCCAAGATCGAATCGATAAAGAACTGGCCTACGCCTAAGACTCCCACTGAAGTTCGCCAATTCTTGGGTTTGGCAGGCTACTACCGCAGATTCATTCAGGGGTTCTCAAAGATTGCACAACCCCTCACTATACTCACTCAGAAAGGCATCGCCTACAAGTGGAATGAAGCACAGGAATCTGCTTTTCAGAGGCTTAAGGATAACCTCTGTAGCGTTCCTATTCTCTCGTTGCCTGAAGGCACTGACGACTTCGTAGTTTACTGCGATGCATCTATTCATGGGCTCGGTTGCGTGTTAATGCAACGCGAGAAAGTTATTGCCTACGCCTCACGACAACTCAAGACACACGAAAGAAACTACACAACGCATGACTTGGAACTAGGAGCAGTGGTTTTTGCTCTTAAGATATGGAGACATTACCTGTACGGTACCAAGTGCACTATTTACACCGATCACAGGAGTCTCGAGCATATCTTTAGGCAAAAGGAATTGAACATGCGACAGCGCCGCTGGTTCGAACTCTTGAATGACTACGAATGCGCCATCAAGTATCATCCGGGCAAGGCCAACGTCGTGGCAGACGCCCTCAGCCGAAAGGACACTATACCAAAGCGTGTGCGAGCATTGCAACTTACCATCCAGTCTAACCTCCCTACCCAGATCCGAAATGCTCAAGTTGAAGCATTGAAACCGGAAAACATCAGGGCTGAGTCTCTACGAGGATCGAGACATCAACTAGAACAGAAAGAAGATGGCGCTTACTATGTAACAGGGCGCATTTGGGTCCCTCTCTATGGAGATTTACGTGAACTCGTGATGGACGAAGCCCACAAATCCCGCTACTCCGTACATCCTGGTTCGGACAAGATGTACCACGACTTGAAGACTACGTATTGGTGGCCTGGTATGAAGGCCCACATAGCAACATGCGTCAGCAAATGTTTGACTTGCGCAAGAGTCAAGACAGAATACCAGAAGCCGGCAGGCCTACTCCAACAACCAGAAATCCCGAAATGGAAATGGGAGCAAATTTCCATGGATTTTGTTACAGGGCTACCTAGGTCTCAACGCGGAAATGATACTATTTGGGTAATAGTAGATCGATTGACCAAGTCCGCACACTTTCTGGCCATTAAGGAAACAGACAAGTTTTCTACCTTGGCGGAGATTTACTTAAAGGAAGTAGTTTCGAGGCACGGAGTGCCAACCTCAATTATTTCCGACCGAGACGCTCGTTTTACTTCGGAATTGTGGCAAGCTATGCACAAATCCTTTGGCTCACGTTTGGACATGAGCACTGCTTATCACCCGCAAACGGATGAACAGTCTGAACGCACTATCCAGACTCTAGAAGACATGCTTAGAGCATGTGTGATCGATTTTGGCAAGAACTGGGAGAAGCATCTACCGCTAGTAGAGTTCTCTTACAACAACAGTTACCACACTAGTATTCAGGCAGCACCTTTTGAGGCATTGTACGGTCGTAAATGCCGGTCACCCCTTTGCTGGGCAGAAATCGGTGATAGTCAAATCACGGGCCCAGAGATGGTGGTAGATACAACGGAAAAGATTGCCCAGATCAGACAACGCATGGCGGCAGCTCGTGACCGTCAGAAGAGTTACGCTGATAAGCGTAGGAAACCATTGGAATTCCAGGTCGGAGACCGGGTTCTACTTAAAGTCTCACCCTGGAAGGGTGTGGTTCGCTTTGGTAAACGGGGCAAGCTTAATCCGCGATATATCGGACCATTCGAAGTTACCGAGAAGATCGGTAAGGTTGCTTATAGATTGAACCTGCCTGAAGAACTGAGTGCGGTACACAACGTTTTTCACGTATCTAATCTGAAGAAGTGCCTGTCAGATGAAACGCTCGTAATTCCCTTCAAGGAACTGACTATTGATGAACAGCTACACTTTACTGAGGAACCGATTGAAATCACTGATCGAGAGATCAAAACCCTCAAACGTAGCCAGATACCTCTTGTACGAGTCCGTTGGAACTCGCGGCGTGGCCCAGAGTATACCTGGGAGCGGGAAGACCAGATGAAGCACAAGTATCCCCAGCTGTTCCCAAACGAAAACCCCAGCACTGAAGCTACAGCCGAATTTCGGGACGAAATTCCAAACTAACGGGGGGATGATGTGACACCCCGTTGAAACGCTTTCACTTACGCTAGCTTGACAGTGGCTGCCTTAACTTTCGGGACGAAAGTTCCTAGAACTTGGGGATAATGTGACACTTCGGGTTTTCCCGGACAACCATTTCTGTAATTGGTCAACTTGTATTTATATTTATATATTAGTATTAAATGAAAATCGGTGATTTATCGTTACGTGTTCATTGTTGAGAAAGTGTACGTATATATGTATTTATATATATGTATAAGTGTGTATGTGAGACGAGCCGGAGCTCAAAACCACGACCAACCCGAGACCCGACTTGTCACGACCCCCGACCCGGTTTGACCCGTTTCGGGAGCCGCGGGACAGAAAATCCCGTGGTATTTATTTTTATAGCGGAAGTCTTAACAGGATCGTTTTAAATTTAGAAAATTTGCCCGAGTATTATTTATTTACATTTAGGATAAACCCCGTAAATATCAAAATTTCATTATTTTACAAACATGTTTATTTATTTTATTTGAGCCACCACTTCAAGCTTGATAGTGCTCCGTAGCACGTGTTCTTAATTCAGGAGGTCACCTGAAACATGTTGTAAAAAGGTTTTGTCAGCGGGGAAATACTGAGTGAATCATTCATTTTGATAAAAATGACACATAGTTATAAATTACAGCATAAGAGCGATTACTATGGCAGTATCTTAATTAATATCTGGTCTTGCCACCCGTGTGACGATGGTCATACCACTATTGGGTCCAGTCACCCAATTAGTGACGTTTTTGTCACTGTTAGGTCTTATTAGCCTAACCCATGTTAGGGCTTATTGCCTAACCGTGAGAAATTAGTAATGTGCACAATACCCCACTAACCAGCGGTTAAGATAACCACGACTTAATCCCTGTAATTATAATACTTTGAAAATAATTTGAGGTATTGTAATACTTACTCACAAACGGTGAGAAAATAATTTAAAAAGAAGAATGACTCACATTGCAGATTTAGCGGGCAAGGTATAAGCCTACTGATTTGCCTTGATTTAACCTAATTTAATAATAATGCACACACAATAGGTTAGTAACTAATTCAGCAGTTACGTCAATTCACGAGATCAAACCCTCACAATGATTAACAAGTTCAATACTTAATAATTCAATCGGATTCACAACGAATAACAGAGCATAGTCCGAATTCGAACAACACTCTAATATTCAAGTCGAAATCATGACGAATAATCAAAGTACAAGCTCAATTTGAGCAGCACTCGGACAATCGTTGGATAGTTATAATCGATCGGACGTTGAATCGTAATAGCGATCGAGTTATTACCCTGATTGCGGCAGCACTTCGTGATCGGTGTGTGTTTTGTGTGAACGATATTCGCTATAACTCGATGGTTACAGAGAATTTGGACGTCGATTTTGTACCAAAGTTCAAGTGCCAACGTCCCTTATTTATACCTGAAAATTGTCCTCCCTCGCGCCACGCGAAGAAGACATACATACCCGTCGCGTGGCGCGACGGGTCTATTTCTTAGCCTAGGTTGTTTCGTGTCCCTATTAGCCTTGGTGAGCAAGTTAAACGAATCAATTTCGTTTCTACAGCAATTTAGAAGATAAACATCACTAGGGTTTAACCCCCCCCCCCCTGAGTTTTAGGGGCCCTGATCCTGATTCCGATCGTTACGAAAATTTTAGGGTTTATGCGGAATCACTTGGGTTTCTCAATTAGGGTTTCCTTAATAATTAATTACCATCCTAATTATGGATTTTAGTGGCAGTTGTTACATCCTCCACACCTTAAGAAAAATCTCGTCCTCGAGATTTACTAAAATAGATGAGGGTATTTTCGCTTCATCTTTGATTCCAGTTCCTAAGTGTACTCTGGTCCTTTCCTGGATTCCTATTAGCACTAGTCGTTTGGGTTTTGAGAAACTTGATCTATCTATCTTCAATTTGTAGTGGTTTCTCTACAGATTCAGCTTTTTATTTACCTCTACATCTTGAAGAGGTACTACCAGGGATTTGTCAGATAAACATTTCTTGAGGTTGGATACATGAACATATCATGTACTCCAGCTAATTCTTCTGGTAGTTGTAAACGATAAGCTACTGGTCCTATCCGTTGGATCACTGGGAATGGCTTTACGTATAGCTTCTTTTCTTACCGAATTTATAAATTCCTTTCTAAGAAAATACTTTCAATAGCATTTTGTCTCCAACTCGAACTTCGATGGCTCTTGTTTATTATTTGTATAATTCTTCTAACCGTCTTCAGTCTTTTCTTCGTGATACTGAATATCACAAGTGTAGTTACTGAGGATTTCCTTATCCTCATGTTTAATCTTTGCTCCAATATATATCTTAAATTCTTATGACCCATATGGATAGTAAACTTACTTAGATAATGTTTCCTAATTTTAAGGGTAACTTGTAGTTTCTAAATTTTTAAGCTTACAAGGGGTAAGGCTTTCTTCGTGCTTTTGCAATTGCCTTGATGCATACACAATTACCTTTTTGTGTTGCATTACCATACACCCAATTTCTAGCTTTGAAGCATCACCGTATACCTTTAAAATCTTCTGTTCTTTCTAGTAAGGCTAGGATTGGAATGTTTGTTAATTTATGCTAGAGGCTTCTTTTTTGTTTAAGTTTTTATTTAGGATTAACTGTTTTAGCTTAGTTAAGGATATATCTATCTAAGAGAATCCTTAATAGACTGCCTATAGTATCTGGCTAAATTTACAAGATTCCTAATTTCCATTTAAGAATTACGAAATCTTCCATTTTAGTGATTTGCTGCTATCTTAGCAGGATCTAAGTGAATATCTTCATGATTCATCATGTGACTTTACGTAGTTTATTTCCTGTAATCATAAATACTTCTCCGGCGGGTGCCTGGATTTTCTATAAAGTTCTTATTACGGAGAATTCGAGCAGGGTTGGTTACTACTCAATCTATTTCTAACACACATCAAACTCGGCTAATTTTATAGGAATTAGATTGGCGAAAAATTCTATGACCTGAGAGTTCTATATTTTCCTTTTTGCCTATTTCGACTGAAAAGATTTGCCTAAGTTTGATTAATGATAGGTTAAGAGTTTGACAGAATGAAGTATTTATAAAACCTTGGTTTGTACCAGAGTCAAATAATACTCGTACCAACTATGATATCAGGAATGAGTTCAGCTTCCTGAGTAGTTAATTGAAAAGCTCTTGCGTTTTTCTTGGTAGTCCCTTCTGCAGGTTTCGTCTTTTCGTTTGCTGGATTGCCTAATTTCGGGCAGCTTGTTCTGAAGTGTCCGGGTTCTCCACAATTGTAGCAAGTGATTGCCTTCTTTTTCCTGCAATCCTCTTCTCGATGTCCTGGAATTTTGCAAAAATTGCAGCATCCTTTACATTTTCCAAAATGCTTTCCTTTGCAGATATCGCAAAATGGAATAGTGGAAAATCGCCCGTTTTCTCTTTTCTTAAAATTGTTACTATTACCTATATGAAATTCTTGGGAAATTTTCTGGGCTAAATCCTTCCTCCTATTTTCTTCCCGTGTGCGTACCAATCCGTCAGTTAGAGTGTTAGCTAATTCTACCGCATCGTCAATTGTGCGGGGTCTCGCAGCTTTGACAATGTCACGAATCTCACTAATCAAACCCCAGATATAGCGAGAGATAAGTACCGGTTCTGGCGAAGCCAGAGTAGGTACAATTCTGGCATACTCAAAGAATTTTGAAGTATACCCTCGGCAATCTACGTCCACCATTCGGTGACATAAAAACTTATTTGCCATTTGCTCTTTTTCATATTCGGGACAGAATTTCCTTTCTATTAATCGCTTAAATTCTTCCCACCCCATGGCATAGGCTACGTCACTTCCTTTGGCTTGTAATACTGTATTCCACCATTCTAATGCTTCTTCCTTGAAAAGGTGCGAAGCGTACATAACCTTATCTTCCTCAACACATTTACTTATTCTGATTACTGCCTCGGTTTTCTCTAACCAACGCAGTGCCGCAGTTGCCCCTTCATTGCCTGCGAACTCTACGGGTTTACAGGCAAGGAACTCCTTATAAGTGCAACCAGGCGTTGCAGTTTTCTTTTTCTTAGGGAGCGGAACTTGTCCTAGTTCCTTATCATGATTAGCATGATCATTGCCTCCATTTACGCTATTACTGAAGTTATCTTCAGAAATACGTTTGCTAGGAATGATTTGCTGTGGTTCTATTGGATTTTTAACAGCAGTAACGATTGCTGGAATAGCGTTGGCTATCCCTTGAGCTATCATAGTGTTAGCTATCCCTTGAGCAACGATATTTTCTATATCCTGCCTAGTCATATATTGACCCCCTGACTGTTGCTCAGATTGATTACCCTCGTTAACTGGTTCGTTATTAGCATTTTCCATTGGATAACTAATTTATGAATCAATAATTAGTATATAAGAAATAATTCAATGTTACATTTAATTGCACATAATCACGTAAACAAACCCAATTCTGTAAATTTTCTAAGATTTCCTTTATATCATGCTTTTATATACAACCGTTTTATTTATTTACTTATACTGATTTTACTTATTACTATTACATAATCGTAATTGCATAACTCCTTTATCCTTTCGTTAGATAATAGTCTAATAACGGTGTTTCCTTGGATTGTAATTCCAGGAGATTTGTTTCCCAATCTCTTGGATCCTATTCCCAACATTCATTAGTTCTTGACCCAAGTGGTGAAGTCTAGCTGTATTCTTGTTACTCTTTGGTAGATTCGGTAAAGGTTCTAGATTGAACTGAGGAAAAAGCTTATAGGGATTGTTCTGTAACTGTATTTCATGAGTCAACCATTCGTTTATGTCGAAAGGTCGCGAGTGTACTGAAAGGTTTGGAATAGCTGGTTCTAAGTTCATAGATAGTTGTGTTTCATTAATAGTCTTGATAATACTATAGTCTGTTATTGTAAGATCTATTTCTTCTTGAGATGGTAACCCCTTAATTTGCCTAGAACTTTCTTCAATTTCCGGTTTCTTAGGCTCGAGAGGTAAAACATTAAATTCTATAGGTTCCTCCATATCTGGTATATACTTATTAAAATCTCTGGAAACTTCTACTCTTACTGGATAGAGATTTAAATTCTGAAGGGTATCAGACAAATTACTCATGCTGTTTGAAAATACACACACAATAACTAGGTCAGTATTTGTAATAATTTTGATAGAAATACGGGTGCAATTATCCGAACAACTAGAATTTTAAAGCATCCTAGGTTAAAAATTTATTTATTTACTAGAATAAGGCTTCTAGACTTGTAAAGACACTAAAGTTTTAGTTTTCTATATAAAATTTGTTCCATGCTATATGCGATTAATCAGATAATGAAACACATAATCACAGAATAGTAATTAATAAAATTTAAGTATTTTCTAAATACTTAATAGGCTTAAATCAGTGGCTTGATCAGTGGCTCTGATACCACCTTTTTCTGTCACGGCCCCCGACCCGGTTTGACCCGTTTCGGGAGCCGCGGGACAGAAAATCCCGTGGTATTTATTTTTATAGCGGAAGTCTTAACAGGATCGTTTTAAATTTAGAAAATTTGCCCGAGTATTATTTATTTACATTTAGGATAAACCCCGTAAATATCAAAATTTCATTATTTTACAAACATGTTTATTTATTTTATTTGAGCCACCACTTCAAGCTTGATAGTGCTCCGTAGCACGTGTTCTTAATTCAGGAGGTCACCTGAAACATGTTGTAAAAAGGTTTTGTCAGCGGGGAAATACTGAGTGAATCATTCATTTTGATAAAAATGACACATAGTTATAAATTACAGCATAAGAGCGATTACTATGGCAGTATCTTAATTAATATCTGGTCTTGCCACCCGTGTGACGATGGTCATACCACTATTGGGTCCAGTCACCCAATTAGTGACGTTTTTGTCACTGTTAGGTCTTATTAGCCTAACCCATGTTAGGGCTTATTGCCTAACCGTGAGAAATTAGTAATGTGCACAATACCCCACTAACCAGCGGTTAAGATAACCACGACTTAATCCCTGTAATTATAATACTTTGAAAATAATTTGAGGTATTGTAATACTTACTCACAAACGGTGAGAAAATAATTTAAAAAGAAGAATGACTCACATTGCAGATTTAGCGGGCAAGGTATAAGCCTACTGATTTGCCTTGATTTAACCTAATTTAATAATAATGCACACACAATAGGTTAGTAACTAATTCAGCAGTTACGTCAATTCACGAGATCAAACCCTCACAATGATTAACAAGTGCAATACTTAATAATTCAATCGGATTCACAACGAATAACAGAGCATAGTCCGAATTCGAACAACACTCTAATATTCAAGTCGAAATCACGACGAATAATCAAAGTACAAGCTCAATTTGAGCAGCACTCGGACAATCGTTGGATAGTTATAATCGATCGGACGTTGAATCGTAATAGCGATCGAGTTATTACCCTGATTGCGGCAGCACTTCGTGATCGGTGTGTGTTTTGTGTGAACGATATTCGCTATAACTCGATGGTTACAGAGAATTTGGACGTCGATTTTGTACCAAAGTTCAAGTGCCAACGTCCCTTATTTATACCTGAAAATTGTCCTCCCTCGCGCCACGCGAAGAAGACATACATACCCGTCGCGTGGCGCGACGGGTCTATTTCTTAGCCTAGGTTGTTTCGTGTCCCTATTAGCCTTGGTGAGCAAGTTAAACGAATCAATTTCGTTTCTACAGCAATTTAGAAGATAAACATCACTAGGGTTTAACCCCCCCCCCTGAGTTTTAGGGGCCCTGATCCTGATTCCGATCGTTACGAAAATTTTAGGGTTTATGCGGAATCACTTGGGTTTCTCAATTAGGGTTTCCTTAATAATTAATTACCATCCTAATTATGGATTTTAGTGGCAGTTGTTACACGACTCGAGACCGCTTGGTCTCGAGTGAACAGCAAGTGTAGGGCCGGTTAGGGCCTTGCGACCGAGAACCCAATCCGGAAACCCCTAAGCCCACTCGTGACGTTATATAAACCAACCCTCCCCTCCCTTAATCATTTTTACAACACACCTCTCACACTCACCCTCCTACTCTCCCCTCATTTCTCCTTCACTAAAACCCTAGCACAACCCACAACCGGCTGCAAGAACACTTTCGGATCGGCTCAAATTCATCACCCGGGACTCCACCTCATTGCTTTCTTGCACACCCTTTGAGTACACTATAACCGGTTAGTGGTTTGAGCTCTCTTCTAGATGTTCATGTGTTAATAATGTCACTAGGATGAATATATATTATGTGTTACTATGATTCTTGTGTATGGATGATGATTGTTTGCCATGTTTTGTGTGAATCAAAATGTGTGAAATGGATAACCGGTTAGCATGTTTATGTTTCGGAATGTTTAGATAGAAAGGATATTCATGATTGTGGTTGATTAAATATAATATGTCTCGGATTGAATTGTTTACATGTTATATGATGATGGTTATTGATGCTTGTTATCCGGATGATGTTACGAGAAGGATTGGAGGGTTTTTATGCATGATCTCGGGGTTGGTTTGTTGATAAATGGGGTTGATTGTTCATAAGAAATTTCTTGAATGTGTTTGGATATGGTAAGAACATGTATGAATGTCCTTGAAATATTTTGAATATGCCTTGTTTGATCTGTTTTAGACAAAATTTAGATAAGAAAACATGTTTAGTGGGGATAGTACACTGTTACATGAAAATGCAATTCTATTGGTCAGTACATTGCAGGTTCTAGAAGATTTGTTGTGCACGTAATCGCGGTTGCGAGTCGTAACCTTTGGTTGCGACTCGAGACCACATCAAGTCTTGTCGAGATCTCCCGGTTGCGAGTCGCAATCAACGCGTATCGAATCCGGTTGCGAGTCGTAACCACTGCTGCTAAGTCGGAACCGCCAGTTGCGAGTCGTAACCTCTGGTTGCGACTCGTAACCAAAACGTGATAAACCGAGACCTCGGTTGCGAGTCGTAACCTCGGTTGCGAGTCGCAACCACCCTTGTCTCGACTGGGCTATTTTGGTGTTATTGGGCTTTGACTGTTGGACTTTCTGTTGACTGGGCTACGTGTTGTTGCTGCTGATTGTATGTTTAGGGCTGACCCAATAACCCAACTGTTTGTTGTTGCGCATGTTATACGTGTTTGCTATATGTGTTTGCCGTACGTGTTCGCTATGTGTTTATTTGTACCCAACTTGACCCATACTTGGTAACCATGCTAGGACGTGGTGACCAACATACTTGACCGGGTAAAATAATCTACCGAGCAACCCAAGGTGAGTTCACAACTTAAAAGCATGCGTCCCGGTGGTTTGGGACACGAGACTAAAACAACCCTATCCCCTTGTAAAGGGGATACCATTTACATTCCTTCCCTAGTTACTGGGAACAAACTTACTTTACCTTCCCTTGTATTGGGAAACCTTTTAGTTAATTACTGTTTATACGGAATGCAACCAAACGGCACTAAACGCAACTCTATCACTCAAGTCCCTACTACATAATACCGATTAGTCGCCGGGGCCAGGCGAACGGGTTATTAGTTGATAGCGCTATTTAGGTTTTACCAACCTCACACCGTGCCATGGTATGGGATCGGTCGTGAACTAATGTACTCAGGCATCCGTCAATGATGATAGAACATTGACATCGGGGCATCCTGCGGAAACGCAAACGGTTACCTAGTGTTCGATATTGGAAAAACAGTTTAGTCGCTAACTTTTGGGGTAGCTCCCCATGGCATGTATAAACGGATAAATTAACTGGTGAAACAAGTTTTTGGTAATTAAAACTGGACAACTCGCGAACTCACTCAGCATTATTGTTGACCCCTTACTGCATGCTTTGCAGGTGGCCAGTGACTGGAGCAGCTGCTTGGGATGTGTAGTGGTCGTCTGCCCGTGTGTTGGGCATTTATCATGCTTACCTTATGAACATTGTTTAAAACTGTTTATTTATGCTTCCGCTACTTTTTACTCTGAACTTAAAACATTGAACTCTAAACTTAACACTTGCTAATCGTATGGTTAGTAAGCACTATTTGGATATTAAATTTAATCATTCAGTATGATTGGTGGCTGGATCCTGGTCAGTCACGCCCTCGAAGCGGGTGTTATCCGCAGGTGGATTTTGGGGGTGTGACACACTAACCACAAATTCCCCGTGGATACGATACCCTACTTACGTTATCTACGTAGTTTAATTAGGTTTTTGCATGACCCTTACGACAGTCATCAAAATGGCGCCGTTGCCGGGGAATTAGTGCGCTTAGTGTTTTTTTAGTTAATTAGTTAGTAGTTAGTTGTTCTTTAAAAAAAAATTCTCAAAAACCCAAAAATATTTTTTTTTCTTATTATTTTTGTTAGTTTGATATTACGCTCGGGTGTTTTGTTTGTGCTTGTGCAGGTCTTTGAAGCATGGATCGAACTTATCAGCCCGAGTTTAATGAATTTGAGGGTGTTGATTTCTCGCAACATAACCGACCAATGCATCAGCAAATGAATTTTCAAAACAGACAATCACCGACTCAAAACCGATTTGCTAGATATGATGTAGGTGAAGTGGATGGGTATTATGACCAGTTTGGATGTGATGGGTATAATGATTTTGCGCCTCCACCGCAACAGTTTATTCAAAGAGGTCAGAATAGAGTCAGTTTGGGTGAGCAAAGGTTTAATAATGCTCAACAGAATAGTTATGGAAGATCGAGTGTTCCAGCTGAAGGTCCGAATGATGAGATAATGGAAATGTTGAAACAAATGAAGAAGGATCTAGAGTTACGAGCTAAGGCATATCAAGCATTAGACAAGCAAGTTGCTCAGTTGGTGATTGAGGTGAAGGAAGTGGCAGACTCAAGAGATCAAGATAACTATGAAAGCAACTGGCAGACTCAAGAGAATGAGCAAGCGGGTCAACATGAGTCGGATGATAACTCCATCAATGAAAAGTTTGACACCATCATGGAGTTTTTGAAAGATATTCAGAAAAGCAATGAGGTCAGAGATAGGGAGGTCAATGCGTTGTCACAGCAGGTTGGACATTTAGTTGAAGAAGTGGCTATCATCAGAAGAAATCAAGATCAGCTTCTTACTGATTTCCATGAAAATACATCTCACAATTCTTCTCACACGAGTGTCCACATAGATGAGGTAAGTACTCCTTTTTCTGAAATTTCTATTGTTGAAACTCATTCACCCCAGGGTGTTGAGGGTGTGGCAGATGAGATAAATGGGTCTGAGTGTAAGAATGAACATGATCAGGAAATTAAAAGTTTTACAAAATCTATAAATGGTTCAAATGGCAAGTTTTCTGAAATTGGTAATTTTAAAGTAAAAGTTCCATTTCCAGAAGCTTTAGTCGCAAACGAAAATTTAAGTAAACGGGCACCACCTAGGGGTGAAAGGTGGGAAAGTTTTGAAAAACTAAAAATAAATAAACCGTTTCTTAAACAAATTAAAGAGAGCCCTGATCATGTTGAGTGTTTAGAAAATTAAGTAACCATAAACGATGTCACAAATTTCCTAAACATCTTAATCTAACTGCTAATGTGAACGCTGTTTTGATGGGTACCTCTCCCCCGAAAACTCAAGATCCAGGAACACCTGTTATTTCAATACAAATTGGTGATGTTAAATTAGACATGGCTTTGTTAGATCTTGGGTCTTGTGTGAGTATTTTACCAGGGAGTTTATATGATCAGTATGATTTTGGGTCACTACAAAAAGTTAAAACCACAGTGGTGTTGGCTGATCAAACTCCTATAGGTCTTAGGGGGATTATAAAGAATGTGATTGTAAAAGTTGGTGAATTCTATTATCCCGTAGATTTCCTAGTGCTCGATTATGCTAAGAATGCACAACCAACTGTTATTCTAGGCAGACCGTTCTTAGCTACAACAAAGGCTATTATCAATTGTGCTGAGGGAACGGTCAGAATGAGGTTTGGGGATACGAAAATGAGTTTAAAGTTGTTTTCTAGTTCACCTAATCACAAAACTGATAAATGTGGATCTCCTGAAAAGGAGAATCAAACAGAGAAGAAAGAATGTTTTATGACTGACAGGGTACTTGAAGATAAAACAAAGAAGAAGTCAAAGAAAAAGAAAAGGAAAAATGCTAAGGAAGTTCTTGAGTTCGATTGTTACAGAGAAGCCTGTAAATGGTATGATCAGGTATGGGAAGAAACTGATGGTGAGAATAGAACAAACTCAGGAGCTGAAGGAAGGAAGCATCCTACGAGACCACCATAACCGACAACCCGGGTATGGTCCGGCTGAAGACCTTAACAAAAATTTAGCGCTGACCGGGAGGCAACCCAGGTTTTGTTTTTATTTCATCTGTTTTTGTTTTTTGTGTTTTTGTGTTCGAACCGGACAAGTGTGGGGAAGTCGGAGGAGGTTTGGTCGCTCGTTGAACCTATTTTCACTCGTTTCTCTTTGTTATTAACCGTTTAACCTGTTTTTGGGAGCTTGTGAGATTTTTTTTGCAGGTGTCGATCGCTTTTGTCCATACTCAATCTCCATTTGGACGAAAGTGATTCGAGTTATGTCAAGACAAGCGTCCCGAGTTGAAGCAGCCGCGAACGAAATGTTATACGGTTGCGGTGGAACGAGGCTCAAAGGATTCAACCGCGTCAAATCAGGGGAGTCTGTTCCATTTGTTGTTGTATTTTTATTTCTATTTTTATTTTTAGTTTATTTGGTCAGTAGTTCTCGCTCCATTGAGGACAATGTAGGAATTAAGTGTGGGGAGGGGAAACTAGCGTCTAGTGTGTCTTAGTCGTGTCGTAAATATAAAAAAATTAAAAAAAAATTGAAAAAATCAAAAATTAAAAAAGATGAAAAAAATAGAAAATGTCTCGAGAAAGTTTTTGCAATAAATGGAAAATGATAGGTATAATTGGATTGTTGGCATTTGATTACTATATATATGAGATAACGAACGGTCGGTCACGCGTCTATTTTAGGATATGTGGGTAGGCCCAGCCAGTTGATGAGTTTCTTAGGATCGATATGAAATAACTTAAATTAGAAATCTTGTGGGTTCTCACCTTAGGAGCTGTGACAAAACTGAAACTGTGGAGAGTATAAGAGGTACGTCATAAGTAAAAAACTTATAATTTTTCCGGTTAAATTGGCACACCTGTTTCTTTTTGTGAAAACAAATCCGAAACAGGGTGGCGCCCGAAAAAATATTCCATCAATTCATCTGAGCACATGTAAAAACAAAAGAAAAAAAAGACGTGAAGTTTATGGCATTAACCATGGGGATGGTGACTCGTGTGGCGTATGTCCGCTAAACTGATCATAAGCAAAGCATGTAAAGCTCAAAATATCATCCATCTATCCATCATAAATTTAATCGGAATAACATAAGGGTTTTTTTATATAAGACGGTAGATATAATCTTTTAACCTTATAAGCTTGAAGTGGGATTAGGTGGCGTTGTAATCTTTTGAGTGTGAGATCCATAGATAACTATAAATTACTTGAACTTGAATGAATCGTGAATAAGGGCTTAGAAGCTGGCGGTTGGGTTTAAGTGGATCGTATACCTACAATCTTGATTAACGTGTGGTTTGATTTGTTAATAAAATAACTGAATATATTGAATGCCAATGTTTCTGATTGTGATTCCATTGCATATAATTTTTTCGGGACGAAAAAAAAAATAAGTGTGGGGATGTGATGCCGGGTAAAAAGAAGTCATATTTTATATTAGTTCGTGTCGGTTTTTAGCGTGTTGAGTATATTAATTACTAAGTATTATATATTTATAGTGTATGGGTGTCTTGTGTGTAACAGGTGCTCTAAAGATGTTTAATGGAGGAAAACAAACTGAAAGCAAGTTTCACGGGTTAATACAAGACATGAAAAGAAAAAAATCTATCAAGTTTAGACACATAATTTTGATGAGATCTTTTGGATGATGGTTGGCAGCCATTAGGAGGATTATTATTATTATTATTATTTTGGGAAATCAAATATATAGTTTTCATCAATCACTTTTTGGGGGTGATATATGCACGTGAAGGACAAAAGTCAACAACAAATTGATAACAACATTATTAATCATCACGGCAGCCAGGGGCCCACGATTTTGAAGCTATACACACTCACGTGGACTAGAGGGAGTGGGCCGAGATCATGGACTTGTGATGGACATTATATTTTCTTATCACAATATAAATCCACACATATTGGGTTGGTTGGACTTCTTCATCACCATCATAAAAGATGGCAATTTGGGGCATTACAGATTGATTCGCAGACGTTGCATAGATTAGAGGGGACATATTTTTTATATTACTTTTCACCTCTCAAGCCAATCAAGGATGTTCAATCAACGCGGGATGACAACCGATGTTGTGAAGACAATCATGAGCGGCTAGGCTCTCTCGTGGCTTCTTCCAGGCGGACGGTTCGGTTAGGTTTTTACATTATTCAGTTTATACTCAGGTTTGGATGTATTTTTTGTAACACCCCAACCCGGAAGGGCTGACGTGTCACAATAACGGTAACATAAACAAAAGTCATAATTCCATTTATTTATTTGATAAGGACACAACCATACGATCATTAAAGTTAAGACTAATATACAAGCGGAGACATTCATCTTATTTAACTAATATCTTCAGATTTTTTCCTAGGCTTTATTCTTCTCTCTTTTCCCCTCCCAAAGTAGCCTGTGGACCTGTATATACAAAAAGTTTACGGAATGAGCCGAGTGCTCAGTACGGAATTTTAGGTTCAAATAACAAATAAATGCTTCATATGAAATCTTATCCGGATGGAACTTTAGGCGAAAATGATGCAAGAACAAAATTTCATAATCATATCTTACGGATGTACCCATGAGCAAACTTAAAACGTGACAATACACAGGTAGCTACTCCTGCATAATTATCACATGAGATGGCGAATTGGCATACCCGTTATCCACCTCCTTATACTTAAATTCTAGGATCGATCCATACGCCTCCTAATAGCCTTATGTACCACACTTGTACTTAAGAGACGCCGTGAACTGATCTCTCCGTCACGGATGGAGCACATGATGTTGATGCCACAACAACATGCTCGTGGGACACTCCACGAGAAGCGATACTCAGGGTATCAGAGTACAAATGGTTTTATTCACATAACTTGTAAAACTTATTTTCATAATAAAACGGAACATATATTGGAACATGCGATAATGAGTATAACAACATAATACTATCGCATGACATGAAAGCTAAATCAAATGATAGGAATCGAACGGACTGTCAAATGAATCGATAATCAAAGACGTGAGGAGTTTTTAATCGATATAGTAATTTAGTGGTTTTATAACAATTTGAATATGAAGCAATAAAGAGTGGGGTAAGGATCCGTACCTTAATAACTCCAAAGTGAAGTTACCTTGTGCTAATATTTTAGATTTATATGGGCAGAGTTTAGACTACTGATTAATCTTTTAACCTAATTTCACCATAATGCACACAAAACAGGGTTAGTGATCAATACAGCAGTTACGATAATTTACGAGATCAAATTCTCCCAATGAATGACCAAGTGCAATACTTCAACTCATTTATCGTATTAACGACAAACGACAAAGTATAATACTTCAACTCATTTATCGAATTATCGACAAACGACAAAGTATAATGCTTCAACTCTTTTATCGAATTATCGACAAACGACAAAGCATAACCCAATGTGGGCGGCACTTAGACATTCTTTGGACATATTGATCCCGGAAATGAATCGTAATAGCAATCGAGTAATTACCCTGATTGCGGCAGCACTTCGTGATTCGTGTGTGTTTAATTGGATTGTAACTACTCTAATTCGACGTATGTTCAGAGAATTTCCGTCGCTTTGACACCAGAAATCAAGTGCCAAAGTCGGCTATTTATAGCCAGAAATTTGACATGCTTACCTACCTGCTTGATTGACGTGCCTACCTACCTGCTTGACATGCCTACCTACCTGCTTGATTGACGTGCCTACCTACCTGCTTGACATGCCTACCTACCTGCTTGATTGACGTGCCTACCTACCTGCTTAATTGACATGCCTACCTACCTGCTTGACATGCCTACCTACCTGCTTGATTGACGTGCCTACCTACTTGCTTGATTGACATGCCTACCTACTTGCTTGATTGACGTGCCTACCTACTTGCTTGATTGACATGCCTACCTACTTGTTTGATTGACATGCTTGGGTGTCTTAATTAGGGTTTTCTAGTGGTTAATTTATAAATTACTATTATTCTTTTTATTTCTAGAATAATGATTTTAAATTTATGGGCATTACAACTATTACCCCCTTAAAAGAAATTTCGTCCTCGAAATTTTTTTCAAATAAGAATATAACCTATTGCATAAGTAACAGAAACGAAACTTTTATAGCAGAGTTACTAACTTATATAACCAGAATCTCCTAACCACACATGTGTATCTGAAATTCATAACTAAGGTCATGACTATACTTGTCAATTACCTTATATGTGCCCTAATGGTCCTTTTATAACGTATCTTAATAAAATATCTTACCGTACGAAAAGTCAATAGAGACTTACGGATACTTAGAGTGACTATTAGTACTGATATTTCCTACGTGGCGGACGATGAGGAGGCATCTATAAGAATAGACATAGGAGTTAAACCAAATAAGAGATCAAGTTGAATCCTATAATAGATATCTACCCATTCCTCACAGGTCTTAATTACTATCTTCAAGTTTTCTACAGGAAAGAGCCTTTGCTCTGATACCATAGCTGTAACACCCCAACCCGGAAGGGCTGACGTGTCACAATAACGGTAACATAAACAAAAGTCATAATTCCATTTATTTATTTGATAAGGACACAACCATACGATCATTAAAGTTAAGACTAATATACAAGCGGAGACATTCATCTTATTTAACTAATATCTTCAGATTTATTCCTAGGCTTTATTCTTCTCTCTTTTCCCCTCCCAAAGTAGCCTGTGGACCTGTATGTACAAAAAGTTTACGGAATGAGCCGAGTGCTCAGTACGGAATTTTAGGTTCAAATAACAAATAAATGCTTCATATGAAATCTTATCCGGATGGAACTTTAGGCGAAAATGATGCAAGAACAAAATTTCATAATCATATCTTACGGATGTACCCATGAGCAAACTTAAAACGTGACAATACACAGGTAGCTACTCCTGCATAATTATCACATGAGATGGCGAATTGGCATACCCGTTATCCACCTCCTTATACTTAAATTCTAGGATCGATCCATACGCCTCCTAATAGCCTTATGTACCACACTTGTACTTAAGAGACGCCGTGAACTGATCTCTCCGTCACGGATGGAGCACATGATGTTGATGCCACAACAACATGCTCGTGGGACACTCCACGAGAAGCGATACTCAGGGTATCAGAGTACAAATGGTTTTATTCACATAACTTGTAAAACTTATTTTCATAATAAAACGGAACATATATTGGAACATGCGATAATGAGTATAACAACATAATACTATCGCATGACATGAAAGCTAAATCAAATGAAAGGAATCGAACGGACTGTCAAATGAATCGATAATCAAAGACGTGAGGAGTTTTTAATCGATATAGTAATTTAGTGGTTTTATAACAATTTGAATATGAAGCAATAAAGAGTGGGGTAAGGATCCGTACCTTAATAACTCCAAAGTGAAGTTACCTTGTGCTAATATTTTAGATTTATATGGGCAGAATTAAGATTACTGATTAATCTTTTAACCTAATTTCACCATATGCACACAAAACAGGGTTAGTGATCAATACAGCAGTTACGATAATTTACGAGATCAAATTCTCCTAATGAATGACCAAGTGCAATACTTCAACTCATTTATCGTATTAACGACAAACGACAAAGTATAATACTTCAACTCATTTATCGAATTATCGACAAACGACAAAGTATAATGCTTCAACTCATTTATCGAATTATCGACAAACGACAAAGCATAACCCAATGTGGGCGGCACTTAGATAGCACTTCGTGATTCGTGTGTGTTTAATTGGATTGACAAAGCATAACCCAACGTTTATCGAATTATTGATCCCGGAAATGAATCGTAATAGCGATCGAGTAATTACCCTGATTGCGGCAGCACTTCGTGATTCGTGTGTGTTTAATTGGATTGTAACTACTCTAATTCGACGTATATTCAGAGAATTTCCGTCGCTCTGACACCAGAAATCAAGTGCCAAAGTCGGCTATTTATAGCCAGAAATTTGACATGCTTACCTACCTGCTTGACATGCCTACCTACCTGCTTGACATGCCTACCTACCTGCTTGATTGACGTGCCTACCTACCTGCTTGATTGACGTGCCTACCTACCTGCTTGACATGCCTACCTACCTGCTTGATTGACGTGCCTACCTACCTGCTTAATTGACATGCCTACCTACCTGCTTGACATGCCTACCTACTTGCTTGATTGACGTGCCTACCTACTTGCTTGATTGACGTGCCTACCTACTTGCTTGATTGACATGCCTACCTACTTGCTTGATTGACATGCCTACATACTTGTTTGATTGACATGCTTGGGTGTCTTAATTAGGGTTTTCTAGTGGTTAATTTATAAATTACTATTATTCTTTTTATTTCTAGAATAATGATTTTAAATTTATGGGCATTACATTTTTGACCTTGACAAAGTTGTATGAATACATTGATGTGTTGGTTTCTTTAAACTAGTTGCTTGCATTTTGAGTTCTTGCTTTACAACTAGTTCGGTTGATGACAAAACCTAGTAACTTTTTGAGTGACATAGAGTAGGTTGACTCACACTAGTAAATAGGGTTAATCAAATTATAAAAGATCTGATGACAAGGACCTAGTTTTGATTATCATCTTAAATTAACCAACTTTCCAACATCATGTCTATGTGATGGCCAATTAACTGAGTAAACTGAATTTTGTGAAACCTAGAACCTGAAGTTTGGAGGAAGTTACGTTTTATAAATCTGATATTTTTTCTTGTAGTTAGTTTTTTTAGTTTCTTTCAAATTAATCAAAACCCCCAAATCTAGATTACTAGTAGTTAATTAGATAATTTAGCTGAACACTAACCACAAATTCTCCGTGGATACGATACCCTTCTTACGTTATCTACGTAGTTTAATTAGGTTTTTGCATGACCCTTACGACAGTCATCAACTGTGATAATTAACTCCTGCTCCATATAAAGACTGATGGGCTTATTGTCTCATGAGTCCTATGCACTGTTGAAGGCAAAGTCCTGTTAAAGACTAGCACTTATCTTGTTAAAGACTAGCGCTTAGTGTAGCAGTGGTTCTCTATACTTTATCTCTCGAGGCAAACCTATACAAACTCAAAGATGAACCACTGCCCAACAACAAAAGTGGTTCATCATCAACAGTAGATATTCTATCTTTGTTTTTGTTAACAGTATTTATATGTCCAAACTGTAGATATTATATCTCTGTTTATGTTAACAGTATTTAATTTCAAACATCTGTTTATGTTCAAACAGATGTTTGAGTCAAACAGATGTTTGAGGTCAAATATTTATTTAATTTCAAACATTTGTTTATGTCCAGATTAGATGTTTAACAGTATTTAATTTAAAACATTGTTTTAATGATAAAATTTAAAGTTAAATTACAAAATAAAAAAAAATTCTTGATGACTATTTGTTGTAAATTAAATCAATAATTAATGCTATTAGAAAACTCATCATGACAATTGCTTTCAAATCAGATCAGCAAACTACTGCCCATAGCCAAGAAAGTATAACTTAGCAGATATTTCCTTTGGCAAACATATACCATAGCAGTGGTTTTGAAATTGCCGGTATTTTCAAATTCAAAATGCCTTGGGATATATACTTTGCAATTAATGCACGTTAAGCAATCACTTCTGTCTTATGCTAAAGGCGTGTTATAGGTAAATGAATAGGTTAATTGTAATTATTATAATGTGTTTAATTTTATATTTTTCCCATGTAAATGCATTAAAAGCCTAATGAGTGTCGCATGATATTGTTTCGTCGGACGATGTATTTAGCCATAGCCTTCTTCATTGGGTATATAAAATACATTTGGAAGAGGTTTTGATCATTACCGTTTTCATCTATCTACTAAATCATCTTCAAAAATTTTGTTGACGAGATTTTCACAAGGCTCTCTGCAGGATGGAAAATTTTGGTTTTCAAGTGATTGTTGACGAGGTTTTCTCAAGGCTCTCTGCAGAAGATATTTGCCGTTTCAAATGTCTTTCCAAGAGTTTTTATACGGAATTGTCAAGTCATGCATTTCAGATGATGCATGCTCTCCGAAGTGGAGATTCAGTAGAAAAGAAACTATTATCCTTTAAAGACACGTCAATTGTCATTGACGACGTAGTTGGTGGTAAGTTGGATGTTGTTAGTAGTAAAACCTTAAATTTTCCTAACAATGTCCACTCTAGCTTCTTACGTATTCTATCTTCATTTAATGGGTTGTTGTTAGTTTCCAATGAAGGGATTTTGTAGGATCGAGAAACGATCTGACGATGCGATCAGAAGAGTGCTCGGACAGAATCAGAGGCGGAATTCATTGATTCTGTCTTTGTTTAACTTGATTTCACTATTAATTGTCTCTTGTATTAATCAGAAAGTTGTTACAGACGCGAAGACACTTCGACGGAGCTTCGCCGTCGGAAATCACAACTGTTCTCATGATTTCGCTCAGGAGCACATATATATAGTGCCCAGATTACGCTCCTAGATGACCACCTGTCCACATGAGCGAAATCAACTATAGTGATTTCGCCTGAAATCACCTCTAAGACACTATGAGCGAAATCAACACTAACACATGTTTTCTTGATTTTCGTGCACTGTACAAACAATCCTAACCTAAGACTCGAACAAAGATGTAGTCGACAGACAACTGCACCAACAGACTCCCCCTTGAATGTTGACGGAATCTTCAGTGAGAGGCTTCAACATGACAACTCTTCAATATTGATCGGTCTTCTTCGGGAACTTTTCCTGGAATCTACCCGGATCTTTCTCTGGTTCTAACTCTCGTCAGACTCCCCCTTGCATCAAGCTGGGATTCGCTGTCTGGAATTTGTTATCACCTTTGAAATCAAATCCTGGCTTTTTCAGTTTAAGCTTTTCTCAGGTTCTAAATCATCTCCTGGCTTTCCGTAGCAACAGGATCAGAAACCTACACAATCTCAAACACTCTATTACAAGTAAACAATATTGTGATTCACCTTAATGAATCAACTAAACCTTTGAGAATCATTTTCATTTAAAATTGATTAAGAATTTAAAACATTCCAAATTCTGATTCAATTTAATGAATCATTTTAAACATTTCAAACCAATTAACCAAACTATCTATTCATCATGTTTAGCCTTTGAGATTTTGAATATCAGTTTTCCAACATCAGTTGTCGAAAATCTTTTTTGGATTTTTCATAATATGAAACATAAATGCAATAACAAAAATTAAATGTAGAAATGAAATATGTACAAAAATATTTTTGTGAGTTTGCGAAAGAGGATCATATCAGTTTTGAGACACGTCACAAGCACCGTTAAGCTTTTAATCGTTCTAAGTTCTAAACGATTCACATAGATTGACAATATCGTTGTCCACTTAAACTCAATCTAAAAACTTTCGAAAAGCTTACCGATACGTTTAAGGTATATTAATTTTGCACTAAATTCTTATGGACCCCACGATCTCAGCATATCCCCTCATCATGCAATACACTAACTCAAGTAATGCCTTTAAACTTTGATCAACTGTGATTTGTGCGAAAACAACGCAGAATGTTTAAACATTAACAATCAGGTCGATACTTCCGTATATGCAGAGAAAACAACGCATAATGTTTAGCGCATTCTCCTTTTTCAGTCGATTGTAGAACAGTTTTCTGAAATTTTTCTTTTAATTTCAAAAACAATTTTTGTTTTTCAATTTTTTCATTTTCATCATCAGATTTCTCATCACAATCTTCAATTTTGACTTTGTCAAAATTTGTGACATCGTCACTTATTGGAACAGAATTGATCGGTTTTGGACAGGGAAAACCCGAAGAAATCACAAAACCTTTCAATTTCTTTTCAAGTTCATCTATTTTGTTCCTTGAACTCTCAGCTTCATTTTCAAGATGAGACTTGATAATTTTTTCATTTTCAAGAACAGATTTTTCTTTTTCCAAAACTTTTAGCTGTTCTTGAAATTTTGTTTCATTTGCTTTCAAATTCTTGTTTTCCAGCTTTATCCAAAAATTTTCATTTTCTGAAGATTTCTTTTTGCTTTCAAAGTCTTTTTCTTTTTCTTTCAAAGTTCTGAGACTTGATAATTTTTTCATTTTCAATTTTTATGTTTTCAAGAACCGATTTTTCTTTTTCCAAAACTTTTAGCTGTTCTTGAAATTTTGTTTCATTTGCTTTCAAATTCTTGTTTTCCAGCTTTATCCAAAAATTTTCATTTTCTGAAGATTTCTTTTTGCTTTCAAAGTCTTTTTCTTTTTCTTTCAAAGTTCTGAGACTTGATAATTTTTCATTTTCAATTTTTATGTTTTCAAGAACCGATTTTTCTTTTTCCAAAACTTTTAGCTGTTCTTGAAATTTTGTTTCATTTGCTTTCAAATTCTTGTTTTCCAGCTTTATCCAGAAATTTTCATTTTCTGAAGATTTCTTTTTTGCTTTCAAAGTCTTTTTCTTTTTCTTTCAAAGTTTTGTTTTCTGATATTAAACTGTTTAAGTCATTTAACAGTTTAACATTCTCAGATTTCATTTTCACACAATTTCCCTGTGAATCCAGAATCTGTTTTACATCAGTTTGCTTCTCATCTTTCAACTTCTTGACTTCCGGTATCAAACTTTCCGCATCCTTCAAGAGTTTGTCATTGTCAGTCTTAAAGTTGTCACATTTGGAGGACACTGATTCAGAATTTGAAGATTCATTCTTCACAAATTCTTCTTTCTTTGGAACTTGCTCTTTCTCTATCTTATATGTTCCTGCATCAAAGATTTTAACGAAATCAAGAGGATTTCCATTATCATCAATATAACAACCCCTCTTCATTCTTTTGTTTATTTCATTTATCACGTCTAAATTCAAATCATCTAAATTCATTTTTACTTTATCCATCAAATCTCTCTTCTTTTTATAAATTTCATAACTGTGATTTTTAAGTTCACTGATGAATTTACTCAAAGATAATTTTGAAAAACTTGAATTTTCTCTCAGATTTTTCAAAAAATCATCCCATTCAGCTGGTAATCCATTAGCAAACTTTGATACCATTTCAGCTTCTGAAATTACTATTTGATTTTCTTTCAAATAGTCAATCAAACGATCAAAACGCTTCTCCAAATCATCCAATTTTTCATCTTTCTTACACAGAAAACATTTGAACCGGATACTCCAAACCTTTTTGGGCAAACCTTGATAATAACCACTGAAATATCCTCGATACCAATCATTTAACCTTTCAAGATCATTGTTTTCCTTTTCATCAAAGACCATTGTCATTTTTTAAACTGTCCCGACAAATTTTCTCACAAAAACAACTATTGTCCCTTGAGCGAAATTAGATGGTAACCACTTGAGCGAAATCAGAAAGTGCTTTTGAGCGAAATCTGATACTAAATTTCCCAAGAGCGAAATCACCACTGTTATTTGGAGCGAAATTAAACTGAACAGACACCCTAGAGCGAAATCTTAGCTAATGTTGGAGCGAAATCAAAATATGTGTATCCCAGGAGCGAAATTAGCAATACTTCTTTATCGAAATTACCATCTTGAGCGAAATCTGAGATGAACTTTGAGCGAAATCATACATGTTCATACAAGCGAAATCTAATCGGATGTCTATTTGGTCCATTTTTAGTCCGTATTTCAATGTCAAACTTTCAAGGGTTTATCTATGTCCGATTATGCACAGTCTGTGAAATTTTGAGCGAAATTTGACCGTTAAATCTCGATCTAGTGAAGAAAGAAGGTGTAGAATCAGAATATTCCAGCGAAAACGAGCTAAACGGTAAGAACTCTTCCTCCTGAGCTCTGATACCACTTGTAGGATCGAGAAACGATCTGACGAGTCGATCAGAAGAGTGCTCAGACAGAATCAGAGGCGGAATTCATTGATTCTGTCTTTGTTTAACTTGATTTCACTATTAATTGTCTCTTGTATTAATCAGAAAGCTGTTACAGACGCGGAGACACTTCGACGGAGCTTCGCCGTCGGAAATCACAACTGTTCTCATGATTTCGCTCAGGAGCACATATATATAGTGCCCAGATTTCGCTCCTAGATGACCACCTGTCCACATGAGCGAAATCAACTATAGTGATTTCGCCTGAAATCACCTCTAAGACACTATGAGCGAAATCAACACTAACACATGTTTTCTTGATTTTCGTGCACTGTACAAACAATCCTAACCTAAGACTCGAAAAAAGATGTAGTCGACAGACATATGCACCAACAGATTTGTTGTCAGTTGATTCTTTGGAATCCAACTATTAGGCAGTATAAGGTTTTGTGTGATGACTACTTAATTACAATCATCATCGAAACTCTGATACCGGTGGAATTTATTTTGATCAGTTCAATGATCTGAAAGTGCTGAACATCAGATGTTACCGTAATGTAACTGCTACTCGTGTTTACTCACAACGTCGTGAGTCATGGACAACAATAAATTCCGGTATCGTAAACAATTATAGTTCAAGTCGTTATTCATGGTCTACTGGAGTTTATGCTGATAAAACCATATATTTTATGGTTTCAAATTATTGGTATCCAGTAGGTGAGAGGAACATCGTTTGTTTTGATGTTGTTAGTGAGACTTTCAGAATGCTTCACTTTCCTGAGAGTATTGTAGTCAATCCTTGCCAAGGGCATTTTTGACCATTGCAAAGAGGTTGCATTTGATTGTTATTGGAAAGTGTGCTGAGCTAACTGCTGATTTGCTCAGATATGAAGAAGAAGGCTGGAAGAAGATGTTTATTTTCAATAATCCTCGTGTAGTTGATTATGTTGATGCACGCCGAAGTACTAATATAATTGAAGACAACAAGTGGCTGATAACAAGCATCTGGGGGGATATGATTGAAGTTGATCTGACCAATGAACTTTTGAAATACGTCCAACATGTTGACAACTACAATGGTCCGAAAGGAGCTTTACTTATCGAATCTACTGTTTCACCAATAGATTAGGAATTAGGATCCTGTATTTTATTGAATGCTATTATCTGTTTTGACAATTGTATTTTTTATATAATTAGTTGTGTTAAAATTATTAATAATGTTTGTTATTAAAATTAAGTAAATGAATATTGATGTTTGAGAGTGTAAATTCTTGTAATATTGGCAAAGGTCTGTTTAAATGATCAAAGCTCTGTTATTGAGAACAGATGTTTCAAAATTAAACAGTGGTTGATACATCTGTTGAATTGGGTCAACTGATGGATGAACTTTGTATGCTGTTTAACACTTGTACTTTTTATAAATATTTAGGTTTGATATTGTAAAACCTTGTAATATTGGCAAAGGTATGTTTAAATGATCAAAGCTCTGTTGTTGGAAACGGATATTTGAAAATAAAACAGTGGTTGATAAATCTGTTGACTTTGGTCAACAGATTGATGTCCACAGATGTTTGGAACTACTGTTCAGAAAACTGTGGTTGAAACCGCTGTTTGGTGAAAATGGTGGTTTAAAACCACTGTTGGGTTAAAACTGTGGTTGAAACCGCTGTTTGGTTAAAACGGTGATTTGAAGACAGTGTTTTTAAATAACTTTCCATGTTAGGCTCAACAGTGTTTTGAAGAGGAAAACTGTGTGAGAAGACAGTAGATCTTAACAAGTTAAACATCTGTTAAGGCTTAAACAGTTGTTTGGCCTTTAACAGATGTTTTGTCTTTTATATCAGATGTTTGGACTTAAACAGTTGTTTGACCTTAAACACATGTTTGACCTTAAACAGATGTTTTGCCTTAAACAGATGTTCTCCTTCTATATCAGATATTTGGACTTAAACAGATGTTTGGCCATAAACAGATGTTTGGCCTTAAACCAAACATCTGTTTAAGCTCAACATCTGTTTGACTATTTGTCAATATCTTATTGACTTATGGTCAACATCTGTTTCAAATTTGGTCAACATCTTATTTTGTAAAAGAGGTAAAAAAAAAACAAAGATTTTTTCAAAATCCCAAATCACCCTATCATGTAAGTGCATTGAAGTAAAAGTGGAAATGAGATTATTCATATGGTCCTGTTGTGCTTTTGTTTGTCCTCTAATATGAGTTCATGATCTAATCCGGTGATTTAAAGACATTGTTGTTTAATCGAATTAGATGGTTGATGTAATGTGGTCGTATTACAAACAAATAGTAATTGATTAATCTAAATAACTTTCCCAAGCCCGGGAAGCAATCCCGGGTAAAAACCTAGTAAGTTATAAGCTAATCCAAACACTTAAAAAAAGCTTATCAAATGATAGAAAATAAGCTATAAGTTAATTTAAAATATAAGCATAAGCCAAAAAATAAAAGCTAGGCCAAACACCCCTTATGCTAAAGGTGTTCTTTGCACCTTTAACTGCCCTATCATCTGTCACATAATATCCTTACAAATCCTTAAAAACCCCTATTTCATCTCCAACCTTGCAAATATCCTTACCTTCTTTAATTTTCACCTTATCAACCACCCATTACACACAACATTTTAATAAAACTTTTCTTTTTTTACTTTGGCCCACCTCATCACATAAACCAAAAGGACATCTCACCTAAGGGCCTTAAAGGATGGATGTGTTCCAATGGTAAGGGCATCCAAGGGCCTCTGAGGGCTTGGTCTCCAAGGGCCCATTGGAGATAGTCTTAGAGAGTAAGGTTAGCCGGTAAAAAAAATCTATGCCTGTGTGTCACCTCGCCTATTTGTAGGGCGTAGGCAAACACACATAATTTTCACTCTCATCTTTGATAGATTATTCCTTGATTTTATTTACCGATTTGGCTTAACGAAAAGGTGGCAACGATGTATTACTTAAATTCATTTGATTTTATACATTAAAAGTTCATTTCGATTAATCTCTAGGCGGTACCTCACCGCACGACTAGCGTCTAACGTCATCTACAACATTGCTATCGACTATGTTACTTAAATTCACTTGGTTAACCATGGTAGGTGTGGATTATATACCCTTTTTAATATTAAAAAAATAACCTATATCACTTTATTTCATCAATATAAAGAGTTTATTTTACGTTGTGGCCATGTATGCGTTAAGAAAAGCTTTCACAAGAAGTATTGAGTACACTTAGAAAAGGATATGAGATATGAAAATAACAAGTGACTCGTGAAATATGACATTATTACATTTTTCTACATTGATTTGAAGACGAGATGAACAATAAGATAAGTGACATGAAGAAAGATAGTAGGTTTGAATTGCTAACTACAAAATCCGTGATCTGGAGTGATGATCATGTGCAATAAAATAAATTATCATCATTCAACAAACGTAATCACTTTTTCTTGTTTTGTCAGACTGAAATCATAACCCTACACCACTATTTGTGCGACAAACATTTGTTTAGAATCAAGAATAAAAAACCGAATGGTTACATACTTACAACATAGGCTTCCTGGAAGTGATGCCGCCACCTAGTTTTTAGATGACCAAGAATCAGGTCGAGAAAACACATGCTATATAGATAAGAGTGAATTACAAGTTTTGTCCTTTATCTATATATTAAATTTCAGGCGGTGTCCTTTATCTTTAAAATTGACAAATTTTGTACTTAATATTTTAAAATATTACACATTATGTCCTTTAGCATTGACCCAGTTTATTTTTCAGTTAAATTAGATCACACAAGGGTAGTTTAGTCTTTTTACCTATTAATGTAAAAATATTAAAATAAATAAAACAAGAATATATTAATATAAATACATATAAAAACCCCTCTATCCCTTTCTCCATACTTTTCCCTACCATCACCACTAACAACCGTCACATTCAACCACGAACAACCACCACCACCATCAACAACCATCACTGTAACCCAATCACCGTTTGATATACAAGGCATTTGATTATGTTTACATTTCTAGAAAATCAAAACCAATTAACAAAATTTTCTAAAAGAAATTAATGAACTTCACTCAATTTTGAAGTTTTCCCATTGATTTTAACCAGACCTTTGCTTTCTAACCCACTGAAAAATAAATTCAAACTTTTTATTACTTTAATTTTCATCTAAAAGTAGGGCTGTAAACGAACCGGATGAACACGAACAAGGCCTTGTTCGTGTTCGTTCGTTAAGGAACAAGCTTGTTCATGAACTGTTCACGAACGCTTACCGAACGATATTTCTTGTTCGTGTTCGTTCATTAAGGAAACAAACATGTTCGTGAACTGTTCATGAATACTTAGCATATGCTAATGAACTCTAACAAATGTTCATGAACATAAATGAACACAAACGACGTTTATGAACACAATATTCATTTTAGAATAAAATCTGCATTTTCATCACAAACATTGTGAAGAATCCATAAAAAATAAATAAACACTTAACATAATTATCCAAACATAGTTGGCATGATTATCAAAAATATGATAAACACAAAATTTAGAATTTCAAGCTTTAACCCAAACTAAAATTGAAATAGTGAAATAAGGGATGTTATGAGAGGTACATAAGATAACTAGGGTATCAAAATTTTAAAAATTAGAAATAATAAAACAAAATACAACATATAAAAACCTTTAAACGAACTAACACAAATAAATATTAACGAGCAAACAAAAATGAACTCATTACCGAACGCTCACGAACATAAACGAACACATTACCGAACGTTCACGAACATAAACGAACGAACACAACCTCTGTTCGTGTTCGTTCATTTAACTTAACGAACGAAATTTCTTGTTTGTGTTCGTTCATTTACTAAACGAACGAACATAAACGAACTTCCCGCCGAACGGTTCACAAACTGTTCGCTAAACCTTCTATTCGTTTACATCCCTATCTAAAAGTCTTCTACTTTAGTAAAAAATCATAACTTTATCATACCAAATTCACCTGCTACATTCAGCAAAAACAATCATTATATCACCACATTGTCTAAACATTCCATCTTTTTTCCACGAGACAATGTTCCAATTTACTAAAATCTCTAAACTTGAAAAGAAAATAAAGCAAAGACCAATCCATATGTATTGTCGTCCAACTTCAAACAAACTATGTTTAGAATGTTTAACTTTTGTAGCATCAAAATTCAAGATACAAGTGACACAAACATCAGTCGTTCAAAAAAAATGTGACACAAACATCTCACATCTGGTAATTTCCAGATTCAGCAAAATCATCAAACCATTATCAAAAAGTTCACAAAACAAGAAAATACATACTTTGTGAGCAATTCTTCCAAAAGGAAATGTTAATCAGGAGCCCATTCAACAGATAACCCCGGATTATGCCTCAACGCAGACCTAGTAGGAACCACCATCGAGTTCTCCGGCGCCGCCGCACCGTCATCGTTAATGGTGGCGCCATTTCGGTTACTGGTTGACTCATTATTATTATTCGAAGAAGGGTTTATAAATTATAATCCCAACCGTCAATAAAATTAAAAAAAAACAAACTGTCTCAAATCCCTTTTAAAGACTCATCAGTAATTGACCCATCATGGGTGGTGTGAGTGGATGTAGCTGGCGGTTGCTGGTCGTTGTACGGTGGAGATGATGACAGGTGGTTGTTTACGGTTGGGATGTGTGGGGTGGGTGGTGCTGTGGTGGTTACTGGTGGTAAATGGGTGGGTGATGGTGGTTTGGTAGGTGATAAAGGAAAGGGGTGGGCGGTGTTGGTTTGTCAGGTGAGATTAGAGACTGAGGGGGTGTTTGGCCTTTCTTTAATTTTTTTTTTTTTTTTTTTGGCTTATGCTTATATTTTAAAGTAGTTTATGCTTATTTTCTTTCATTTAATAAGCTATTTTTAAGTGTTTGGATTAGTTTATATTCTACAAGTTGATAATTAATAATTAATCTTTAGTTATTTGTTAAGTTATTTTGTATTATGGGAAGGGGTATAATATCATTGTGTGTAATGAGTAAAAAACCACCTTCTTCAAATAAGCTTATTCAAATAAGCAAAAAAACCATGTTCCCATAAGCTTCTTGGAATTAGCTTATAAGCATAAACTTAAAAAGCTAAACCAAACACCCATTAGTGCTTATTTTGTAAAAATAAGCTAAAAAAGCTATAAGCTTATATAAAAAAGCTAGGCCAAACACCCCTGAGAGAGAAAAAGGGATATAGGCTTACTTAAAGTTGAAATGACATATGCCTCGTTTGCGGTATGCGCATATAATGTATATATATGTGGGCGCTCGGGGGGCAAAAGTGAAAGTGCACTAATTTTAACGTTATTTTACTAATTTCGTGAAAATAATGTTAAAAGAGGGGGATGATTAATCACGCATCATGTGATGGCGTTGATAGCCGAACGACAAGAGAGTACATGCACTAATTGGCCTTTGTCTTAATTGCCGAGTGTTATGTGCCTTATGTCCAAGGTTTGATGCAAAACTACCATTGAGCCGGGGGTCTCACTAGAAGCAGCCTCTCTATTCCTACGGGGTAGAGGTAAGGCTGTTTACATCTTACCCTCCTACGACCCTATCTTAGCTTTGCTATTGGTGGGATTTACTGAGTATGATGATGATGATGATGATGATGATGATGATGATGATGATGATGATGATGATGATGATGATGATGATGATGACGACGTTGCTGATGATGATAAAATTGAAATGACATAACTCGTCAATTTTAAAGACAAAGGACACCGCCTGAAATTTGCTATACAGATAAAGGCCAAAACTTGCAATTCACTCTAAAAATATATAATTTTTATTCAAATCGAATTTGAATTTATAAATTCGTATTCGAATTATTTTACTCGAATTGAATCGAATTGAAATTTTATCATCAAAACGAATTTTTGGTAATCGAATCGAATTTAATCGAATTTCAATTTTTTTTTTTGAATTTTAAAACTTTGATTCGCTTGTATTTAATATTAGGATTTCTTATTTAAATCCAAATATTTACCGGGTTATTTTTATTACCCTCCTCAGACCCTATCTTAGCTTTGTTATTGGTGGATTTACTGAGTATGATGATGATGATGATGATGATGATAAAGTAGAAATAACAAAACTCGTCAATGTTAAAGACAAAGGACACCGCCTGAAATTTGCTATACACATAAAGGCCAAAACTTGCAATTCACTCTAAAAATATATAATTTTTATTCGAATTTAATTTGAATTTATAAATTCGTATTCGATTTATTTTACTCGAATTGAATCGAATTGAAATTTTATCATCAAAAAGAATTTTTGGTAATCGAATCGAATTTAATTTTTTTTTTAATTTTAAATGAATTCTGAACACCCCTACATAACTATTTAGAATATGGATTTTATATATATGGTAAACTAATGTTTAACACCGTGTTGCAAAATCCTAAAACCATGCTAAATAATGTAACATCACTGTAACACCCCGAAAATGGGTTTGGTAATCAAGCTCCGTTAATACTAAAAGATGGGTAAAGTACCGTTAGTAATAAAAATAACCCGGTAAATATTTGGATTTAAATAAGAAATCCTAATATTAAATACAAGCGAATCAAAGTTTTAAGGAATTGAGTTTATAAGAGCCCGAGTTAACGGGACTTAAAATAAATCGGGTTATAACTCCCGAGACCCACTAAGTAACTAGGAATATCAACCTAGTAAGTTAAGTGTTTTAAGGATAATAAGAAAACTTGGTTAAAACACCCTTTATAAAACTTGAATAAGTGGAGGGACCAAAGTTGACAAAGAACTTAAATGGTTGTTAATTTATTAAAAATAAAACACCACAAGAGAAAAAGGGGTTCTCTACATTGAACCCTAGCTTACACAAAATCAATCAAATTGAAGGCCAAATCGGGCTCGAATCAAAGGCACAAATACATACAAATGATCACTAAGTCGAGGGGGTCAAGAGGTATGTAAAATTTTGTTGTTACATGAAGTTGTAAAAATTGGATGAACATCACTATATGCGATTTTGGTATGAATCGTAGAAATTAGGACTGAATTAGTGATGTATACATGTTTAGTAACAAAACCCTAAGTGAAAATCATGCATAACATGATATGAATTGAATGATTGAATGAATTCCCACACTAGGCTAAGTGGGTATTAGTCATAAGATGGATTTGATGATATGATTATGATTAGAATCATCATGCATGTTAAGTAATCAGGAACTACTGAAACAATTTGCAAGTTTGAATATTTGATCATAAGTGATAGTGGTTGAATTTTGATGTTAATCTTGGTAAAAATGACTAGTTATGAACTAGTTAGCAAATGTGTAGAATTATGTCCATTAGGTGTTTGTTAAAATGGCTAAATGAGAAGTAAAGTGTTGAAATTCAAGTGAAACGCGTAATTGGCAAGCTTGACTAATTACATGAGATATGGGATAAACGGGTTCTAATCATAATGTTGATTTGCCTTAATCGTGCATATTATATGATTAAAGGTAGTTGACTTTAGAAAGTCAAACAAACCTATGATGAAGTCGAATAGAAGTTTCGACATAAGATCCGTAAGATGAAATAGTCATAATAATGATGACTATTCTAACCATCTTACTAATTATGATGCTAGTTTGACTCTTGACAAGCTAGATGGAGGTTTGGGGAAAGAAGTGGGTCAAACGGATCGTATACGCGGAAAAGAGCATAATCCGGATACAAGGTAAGTAAAGCTTACACTCTAATTATTTAATACGTATTGGTTTGATAGGTCGTGAATAGTAAGTCTTGTTTTAATTTATGATGTTCCGACACGGCAAGTCCGGTCCGGAACAAAAGACAATGGTCATAGATCATTTTTAATGGATAAAAAAGGAGCTAATGCGGTTAATTAGTCATGAAATGACTAAAAGATAACGAGTTTTTGAATGGTTACCTTATAAGGTAAACCATTGCAAATAATAAGGGTAAAATGGTACTTTGGTCACTTGTTGACAATAACCGTTAAATTGGGGAAAGACACGTTATAGCATGGGTTATAACGGGTCAAAGAAATCAATAGATGAATTACAAGTAGAACGACTATACAGTGTAAATCGGAGTTAGTCATATGGATAAGATGGTAATAAATACCATCTCATAGAGTTTCATGGTCCTTTAGACCAAACGGGTCAAAAGGTGAAATAATCACCCTTTGACAATATCAAATAATGGTTTGTTGAGCTATATGATTATAGGAATAAATATTAGATGGATATGTACATTGCTATTGCTTAGCGGCTACTAAGGCAAGGTACCGAAACCGGTCAATATATTGATCCGAGCCAGGTTTGTATAATGATTCAACTCATCATATAGAACTTGAGGTTCTTTAAGAGTTAGACAAGGATAAAATATAGATATTCGGTTATCTTTGCGGTGAACCGAATAAGTTTAGTTATGATTCTGGTATTCTAGAAATATAATAGTTTCTAAACAAGATTATAGTTTAAAAAGTGGGCTTTTGGTCGAACATGGCTTTAAAAGTCCTTCGTCGTAAAAGGAGGGGTAAAAGTTACCAAAATGCCCTGAAATTGAGCAAACGACCCTTAAGGGTCGTTTAGAAATGAGAATTATGATCAAGAAAATACTTTGAATAAGTATAAAAAGTGAAAGGGGTAAATCTTGGGTCAAATGACTCTATATGGGTCTTTGCCGTAAAAATTATACTCCGAGGGGTAAAACTCAGAACATATAGATATCCTCATTAATTCCACCACACATATAGTTCTGGTGGAAGATTACTTGATAAGAAATGTAGGGTTACAATGCTAGAAAGAAATGAAAGCGATTTTAAGCTTAAAAGTGCTTAAATACCCTTAATGGGTCAAAATAAGCATTTAAGCGTAAACGGGGTTTTATTATATAAGAAACCCGTGATTTGAGATTAATATGATAGGAGATATTGAAATTATGAATTTCATGAGTTTAAAGATCAAATAAACATGTTTGTGTGATAAAATCATGAACGGGTCAAGATTTGGTAAAAAGGGTAGTAAGCCGAAGACTTAAACGTCTGAAATTTTGTTAATCCGGATGTCGGATTTTAACTATGGAGAATTAAATTACGGTCACGTAGGAAAAAGAATCATGTAAAACGGATAAAAAATGAGAAAGTTGTGCTCGTTTCCGTAAAATCCGGTCGTGCTGAAAATATGCAGCAACCAGCAGCAACAATTTGTCGAAACAAGACCGTGGCGTAGTGCCAGGCCAGGCATGAAACCTGTCGCGCGACGCGACGGGTGGTGGCGTCGTGCCACGGCCATGGTCGCGCGCGGCGACGGCCTAAATGCTAAAAATTTTGATTTCTCTTGTTTATTTCGAATATTTGACCCGATTAACTTGTTGTACTTGTTATTTAACCATCAAAACTGACTTCTAAGTTGGTTTTTATCATAGGTGAATGTCGAGAGTCCCGGGTGAAGATCAAGTGGCGAGCAAGAACCAAACACACGCTAAATGAAGCTTCCGCGTCAAATCTTGAGTTGTTTGCTAAAAGTGAATTAATTAAACATTTATAAACATGTACTTTTTGAAATGTTGTAAACTATGGAAATGTTAGAATATCAAGTTTATTTTTTTGTAAAGTCACATTTTAGCATATAAAATGTGTATCTTATTAATAAAATCCTGATTTATAAGACGGGCGTTACAATTTGGTAATCAGAGCTCCAGGTTAGAATAGTAAAGCGTGTTCGGTTCGAGGCTTGATCGCAAATCCGGTAAGTACATGTATGTTAATGGTTTAGCGTGTTAAAGTGTTGTAAGCAACACATAGGGTTATCGTGTAATACACGTTACCCTAATTAAAATGATTGATATATTTGACGAAAATACGCGCGTTGACGCGTATAGTAGAAAAAGCCTTGTATTATAATACGGGCGATTATTGAAGTTGATATTATTAACTCTGGTAAATGTTATAGTTGAAGGACACTCGCATCTAAAGATAGCGGGAGTCTAACAAATTGTGGACTTGACGGAGGAACGGTCCAAAGTACGACAAGTAGAACATGCTCACCAAGGACCTAAATCGCGTAGCGATCGAGAACAAGGCTAATGGCAAGAAAAGCCTGTCAGGGCAAGCGTTACCAGGTGCAAATTTTAAATTTAATTGCACATATAGTAATATGCAACAAATACGTAGAGATTGAAAGTTGCATATGTAGATTGAAAACTTGGAAAAACCCGAATAGAAAACCTATTCGGGATATTGTTTCCAAGAGAAACGAATAGAGGCATTACTTACATGGGGTGTAATGTGAAAATTATAAAAAGGTCATGTATACTAGGTGTTGGTCGCTTACTCTGGCCAAGTAAGTGGTGAGCACGTGGTGCCATGAACTTTTTATGATGGACATGCCTACATCAAATGTAGTAAGGACGGGGTGAGCGGGACAAATTAAAAAGTACCCAAATGAATCAGATAAGCAAAATATTTGATAATAATGAAAACGCACAGCCGGGTGACGGAAGCGTATTATATTAGGATAATGAGCCCGAGGGAAGGGACAAAGAAACATGTAAAATGATTAAAGTACGCACTGGGAAGGGGTGTACTTACACTCGAACCCGGAGAATGCAAACATGTAAAATGATTAAAGTAGGCACTGGGAGGGGGTGTACTTACACTCGAACCCGGAGAATGCAAACATGTAAAATGTTTAAAATACGCGCTGGGAGGGGGTGTACTTATACTCGAACCCCGAGAATGCAAACATGTAAAATGATTAAAATACGCACTAGGAGGGGGTGTACTTACACTCGAACCCGGAGAATGCAAACAAGTAAAATGATTAAAGTACGCACTGGGAGGGGGTGTACTTACACTCGAACCCAAAGAATGCAAACATGTAAAATGATTAAAGTACGCACTGGGAAGGGGGTGTACTTACGCTCGAACCCGGAGAATGCAAACATGTAAAATGATCAAGATATGCATTGGGAGGGAGTGTACTCACATTCGAACCCGGAAAATGCGAATATGTCTCTTAACGGGTCGTTTTTGTAAAACGTCAAACTTGAGGACAAAGTCGGAATATAAAAGTGAAGCGAGGTCTTAATGCATACCGGGAGGTTGCAATAATAACGACCTCGGTAAAACACCCGGTTGATGGGTAGGAATTTAAACACATATGTAAACCAAGAGACGTGAACGCGGGTTGAAAATCAAAAGACTTGGATTACGAATTATGACTATAAAATTTCGTAAATAGAAATTTTGAATAATATGTTCAACCATTTGAGGTTGAACGGGTTGAATAAAGAATAAAGTTGATTGATTATAAGCGATGAATTTCACACTAACAAGTCAAACAGGTTGAATACCATACAACGCCGAATGGCACAAATAAGCGCTAGCCAGATGAAGGTAGTGTTAAATGAAAGAGAATAATGAACCCGGTAATGGGATATAACCAAATAAGAATATATGCAAACCAAATAACAGTAAGCATAAGAAGAACTGACGCATAAATGACGTGAGAAGTCATAAAGTCAGAAAATTTTCCGAAAGAAAACAATTGTAGCCACGAAACTACAATCAAGGTTAACGGAACCTAAGCTTGAAACCAAATGATTCTTCAAACAAAAACAGGGTGCCTTGACACCAAACATGTATTTTAAGAATAACATGAGTAAGGAATGATCTATGAGATCAACATAACCTTTAGGGTTATAAACATATGAAAGGTCTACGAGACTAAAATGACCCACGAGTCATGATTAAAAGAAATTATAAGGACTTCGCCTTAAAGAGGTGAAAGTCTAATCAAAATAGCCCATAAGGCTAAGTGATAAAACCTACGGGTTAACTAGATAAAGCGAGAGAATCAGTTGAGAATCCTCGCTTACAAAACAGACCGTAAAAGAATAAATTTTGGACTGTCACTATCCCGGTATGGATAATTGACAAAAGTTAAAGAGAAGATGCTAAACTAAAACTTCAGTTTTGGTAAGAAATAACGTTTTTACAAATATGAATTCTGATAGACATATAGATAGTAAGCATGAAAGATATAAGTCTTGACACTAATAGGTGCAAGACTATATATTCGAAAAGTGAGATTTTTTGAAAATAAAAAGTTGATATAAAATTTGGCATGACGTGACATGATTACAGTCAAAAAGTGTAATGTGAAGTATAATCACATTAGAGCCGAGCGACGAATATTGCTAAGTTAACTAAACTAGTGGAAATAACGAGATTACGTTATTTCAAGTTGCATTATGTCGTATGAGATACGTAGATGATTAGTAACCAAAAAGATATTATTATACTTTTCTGGTAATACTAACAATTGGTTAAAATATGAGCAATGCTCAATTGATTATCGAGATCAAATGCATGGAGTTAAACTCGATAAATCATGTAAGAAAAAAAATTTTCGAGGACGAAACCTCTTTAAGGGGGTAGACTTGTAACACCCCGAAAACGGGTTTGGTAATCAAACTCCGTTAATACTAAAAGACGGGTAAAGTACCGTTAGTAGTAAAAATAACCCCGTAAATATTTGGATTTAAATAAGAAATCCTAATATTAAATACAAGTGAATCAAAGTTTTAAGGAATTGAGTTTATAAGAGCCCGGGTTAACGGGGCTTAAAATTAACCGGATTATAACTCCCGGGACCCACTAAGTAACTAGAAATATCAACCTAGTTAGTTAAGTGTTTTACGGATAATAAGAAAACTTGGTTAAACCACCCTTTATAAAACTTAAATAAGTGGACGGACCAAAGTTGACAAAGTACTTAAATGGTTTTTAATTTATTAAAAATAAAACACCACAACACACACTATAGTGTGTGTTCTGGTCGAGATTTCCACAGGAGAAAAAGGGGTTCTCTACATTGAACCTTAGCTTACACAAAATCAATCAAATTGAAGGCCAAATCGGGCTCGAATTAAAGGCACGAATACATACAAATGATCACCAAGTCGAGTGGATCAAGAGGTATGTAAAATTTTGTTGTTACATGAAGTTGTAAAAGTTGGATGAACATCACTATATGCGATTTTGGTATGAATCGTAGAAATTAGGACTGAATTAGTGATGTATACATGTTTAGTAACAAAACCCTAAGTGAAAATCATGCATAACATGATATGAATTGAATGATTGAATGAATTCCCACACTAGGCTAAGTGGGTATTAGTCATAAGATGGATTTGATGATATGATTATGATTAGAATCATCATACATGTTAAGTAATCAGGAAATACTTAAAAAATTTGCAAGTTTAAGTATTTGATCGTAAGTGATAGTGGTTGAATTTTGATGTTAATCTTGGTAAAAATGACTAGTTATGAACTAGTTAGCAAATGTGTAGAATTATACCCATTAGGTGTTTGTTAAAATGCCTAAATGAGAAGTAAAGTGTTGAAATTTAAGTGAAACGCGTAATTTGCAAGCTTGATTAATTACATGAGATATGGGAAAAAACGGGTTCTAATCATAATGTTGATTTGCCTTAATCGTGCATATTATATGATTAAAGGTAGTTGACTTTAGAATAGTAAGTCTTGTTTTAATTTATGATGTTCCGACACGGCAAGTGCGGTCCGGAACAAAAGACAATGGTCATAAATCATGTTTAATGGATAAAAAAGGAGCTAATGCGGTTAATTAGTCATGAAATGACTAAAAGATAATGAAGATTTAAATGGTTACCTTATAAGGGAAACCATTGCAAATATAATAAGGGTAAAATGGTACTTTGGTCACTTGTTGACAATAACCGTTAAATTAGTGGAAGACACATTATAGCTAGGGTTATAATGGGTCAAAGAAATTAACAGATGATTTACAAGTAGAACGACTATACAGTGTAAACCGGAGTTAGTCATATGGATAAGATGGTAATAAATACCATCTCATAGAGTTTCATGGTCCTTTAGACCAAACGGGTCAAAAGGTGAAATAATCACCCTTTGACAATATCGATTAATAGTTTGTTGAGCTATATGATTATAGGAATAAATATTAGATGGATATGTACATTGCTATTGCTTAGCGGCTACTAAGGCAAGGTACCGAAACTGGTCAATATATTGATCCGAGCCAGGTTTGTATAATGATTCAACTCATCATATAGAACTTGAGGTTCTTTAAGAGTTAGACAAGGATAAAATATAGATATTCGGTTATCTTTGCGGTGAACCGAATAAGTTTAGTTATGATTCTGGTATTCTAGAAATATAATAGTTTCTAAACAAGATTATAGTTTAAAAAGTGGGCTTTTGGTCGAACATGGCTTTAAAAGTCCTTCGTCGTAATAGGAGGGGTAAAAGTTACCAAAATGCCCTGAAATTGAGCAAACGACCCTTAAGGGTCGTTTAGAAATGAGAATCGTGATCAAGAAAATACTTTGAATAAGTATAAAAAGTGAAAGGGGTAAATCTTGGGTCAAATGACTCTATATGGGTCTTTGCCGTAAAAATTATACTCCGAGGGGTAAAACTCGGAACATATAGATATCCTCATTAATTCCACCACACATATAGTTGTGGTGGAAGATTACTTGATAAGAAATGTAGGATTACAATGCTAGAAAGGAATGAAAGCGATTTTAAGCTTAAAAGTGCTTAAATACCCTTAATGGATCAAAATAAGCATTTAAGCATAAAAAGGTTTTTATTATATAAGAAACCCGTTATTTGAGATTAATATGATAGGAGATATTGAAATTATGATTTTCCTGAGTTTAAAGATCAAATAAACATGTTTGTGTGATAAAATCATGAATGGGTCAAAATTTGGTAAAAGGGGTAGTAAGTCGAAGACTTAAAAGTCTGAAATTTTGTTAATCCGGGTGTCAGATTTTAACTCCATAAGATGGAGAATTAAATTACGGTCACGTAGGAAAAAGAATCATGTAAAACGGATCAAAAACGAGAAAGTTATGCTCGTTTCCGTAAAATCCGGTCGTGCTGAGAATATGCAGCAACCAGTAGCAACAATCTGTCGAAACAAGACCGTGGCGTAGCGCCACAGCCAGGCATGAAACCCGTCGCGCGACGCGGCCATGGTCGCGCGCGGTGACAGCTTAAATGCTAAAAATTTTGATTTTTCTTGTTTATTTCGAATATTTGACCCGATTAACCTGTTGTACTTGTTATTTAACTATCAAAACTGACTTCTAAGTTGGTTTTGATCATAGGTGAATGTCGAGAGTCCCGGATGAAGATCAAGTAGCGAGCAAGAACCGAACATACGCTAAATGAAGCTTCCGCGTCAAATCTTGAGTTGTTTGCTAAAAGTGAATTATGTAAACATTTATAAACATGTATTTTTTGAAATGTTGTAAACTATGGGAATGTTAGCATATCAAGTTTATTTTTTTGTAAAGTCACATTTTAGCATATAAAATCTGTATCTTGTTAATAAAATCCTGATTTATAAGACGGCGTTACAATCACAAATTTTAGGGATATTAAATATATATTATAAATTTTAAAATATCACTTATCAAAGGTGTGGAACTTTTATAAAAGTTATATGGGGATTATAAATTTAAGATGAAAAGTTAAATATATCAAGTTGGATTATTATTTCCATTGATTTTAAGGATTTAAAGTTTACCTACTTGAATAGTTCGAGGGTTGGATAAGCAAATTACCAAATTACAATTTCTAAAATCAGATAGAAAAAAAAAAAGAATGAGTTTAAAATCCGATTTTTCATTAATTTATTGCTGGACGGAAGATTAAGTAGATACATATGAGGCGATGTGTGTACATGTTTCTGGATCAACCTCAATCAATGGATGAATCTCCATTCTATGAGTTGTTTTGGTTGATCACATTCAACATCTCATCAATTGTAAGTGTTAGATTTAGCTAAAATTTCTATTTTCATCTTCTACTTGTGGGTACGTGTTATGTGTTGTATCCTATTACATATAGAATATTATAATCATCCAAGAATTCCCATCATAGATTAATATGTGTTTTGAATGTTAAAAAGGCACTTTATTACATACATTAACCTGATCATAAACTGAGATTTATTAACCAAATGATGTATTGGTGCATGTTTTGCGACAACAACTTAATAGTTTGTTTATTAAGTCTTTGAATATTTTGCATTGGGCTTAGCATATTGGTTAGGGAGTCATTTAGTGTTATGGGCTTGGAGAATGTCCTGGCCCAGACCAAAGCCCATGTGCAAACCTTGTCCTATATAAACAAGGCTTGGACTCTTGATTGATGGCAAGGAACGAGTATGGCATACGGAACTGGAAAACGAGATCAAAGAGATAAGACCTACAAAGACGAGCTATGAGGTAAGTTTTCCATGACTAGTTATGGGACTTAACCATTTTATGTGGTTATGTCATAGTAGGATCCTCTCATACATATATTATTATAAGTCTTGTGATTAGATTGGTTGATGGTTATGGTGTTGTCCACAGTGCAAAGTTATTGGTCGAGTGGTATTTCGGGTACTAAACGGATTTATTTCCATATAAAATTTTGCATCAATATTTGCGACACATTTGTTTAAGTTCTAGAAAAGGTTTCAAGTCAAAACGTGCATAGTTAAGGGGTCATAATATGTTCGCAACACTGATTTTTATTTGCTATCAATAGCAGGTCAACCCTGTTGTCACACCGTTTCGAGGCCGTAACTATTTTATTTTAGCATGATTTTTAGTCAGAAGTTAGTTAATATCATCAATGATTTTATATAATTTTTGTAGATTTTTCTAAAAGTGTTTGATATGGTTTTTGTTGGCGTTTTGTCAATAAATATTGTTGGCAATAAAATCTTTAATATATATATATATATATATATATATATATATATATATATATAGGAGAAGAATCATTTAGGAACCACCCTTTATTGCGATAACCGCGAGAACAATGTGAACACAACCAAAAATACCTAAAAAATCTAAAAAAACACACAAAAGCTTTTTTTATATATTTTTATGGAAAATTCGCTACTTTTCGTTAATAAAAAAATTTAAAATTTTTTTGGGCTACTAAAAGTAGCGATTTAAATAAAAAAACTTTAAAAAGTTAAATTTTTTTGTGTGTTTTTTTAGATTTTTAAAGATTTTTTTTAGGTTTTTTGGGGGTTTAGTTTTAGCATATGGGGGGGGGGGGTTAGGTTTTTTTTTTTAGGTTTTTTCTTGGGGGTTTAGTTTTTAGCATTTAGCTTGGGGTGGGGGGTTTATGTTTTGGGAGGGGGGTTAGGTTTTTTTTTTTTTTGTGGTGTAGTGGGTTTATTTTGTTGTGTTCACATTGGTTCTCGCGGTTCTCGCAATAAAGGTGGTTCTCGCGTGAACCTTACCGGTATATATATATTGGAAAAGTTAATCTTATGATTTTTGGTAAAATATTTTTGGAATAAAGCTTTTGTAAGGTTGAGTTCTCTATTTTTTTACATGTCTTTGTGAATATTTTTTTTTAGGTTTTTAGGATTTTTAATTTTTTTTTTTTTGAAAAAACCAGCTCTGCAATGGTGATTTTTATGTTTTTTTACAGATGTGTTTGTTATATTATCATCTACATTTGTGCAAAAAATTTGGCAAAACTCGCATGGGAAGTAAAAGCTTTCACGGTTCTCACAATTCAAGGTGATCCTCATTTGACCGAATCCTATATATGTTTGTGTGTCTGTGTGTGTGAGAGAGAGATATGTCATTTTTTGGTAATTCCAAAACATCTATTTATATAATCTTAAAATGAAAGGTCGGTGGCTACAGTGCCACCGACAGACACACATTACAATTCGACCTTTTGTCTAAAATTACAGAACTACCCTTCGTTCTTCTAGAGTAAGACCATACATTTTCAAATCAATACAGTTGCGATGGAATGGCAGAAGTGGTCCGTGTACAAGCGACCGTTACCGTGACTTGATTCATTCTCAAATCTGAAATCTTTACTACGTAGATCAAGGTTTGGTGTTGTGTCTGTCAGCTTTCACTCTCTCTTCTCTCCTACTGTCGTCCGAGCACCCAAGACCACCGCTAACATCATCACCTTCTCTGTTCATCTTCGTTGGGACCACCCCCTTAACCACATGTCGGAAGCCGGCTCACCGGAAATGCGCACTGGCTGAGTTTAACCTTAACTATTTCCGATCCACACGATTCTATAACATGCATGATGAAGGATTGCTTGGTTGTGCCTCACCGGAAATTTGATCGGAGCTCCAAAACTTCACCCATTAACAGATCGGTTGTAGATCTGGACATCCCAAGTCCAATGACACAAAACCGCCGCTTCTGGAGATAATCGGGTGTGGTGGTGATGTCTTCAATCGGCGATAAATGAGGATATGGTGAGCACTGACAACACTGGATATGGCTCATTGTTGAATGGGGGTTTCAAATAAAGAGAGTTTAGATCTAGGGTTGAGTGATTCAATCTGGGGTTTAAAGGGGTTTAGAGAAATAGATGGGTTGGGTTTGCAGGTTTTGTGTCTGAAAAGTGATAATAAGTTACTTATACAATATATCTAAATGTTGTACGTATTTTAAACCAATTTTTAATTATTAAAAGATTTTGCTCATGACTAGCCTTTAACATCATATAGAGAATGGAAGATTATTGTGAGATTATTTTTTGTGACTTCCTTTGTTAATTTACCATTTTAATTTCTTCACTTCTAAAATGTAACAAGTACATAAAAATTATTTAATTTGCTTGCACTTATAGTTAAATTATATTTTATACATGTAGCATTAGAGTTACTTTAACAAAGTTTTATTTATTTACTTTATTAAGCAGTCGTGTGTCTAGGAAAATAGAATTTATAAAGTTAATTTTTTTTAAATAAACATTTCCGTACATTGTGTTACTATGGCCCCTCTAGGTCGACCTTTGTAGAATAGGATTGTTGTGTACGTTTTCCAACATATAAAGAGAGATGATATAGTGTGCTCGACGGGGATGATGTCACTAATGTGCATGGTATTATGCTCAACGATAGTGATGTACGTTGTGCTAGGGCATCCAAATTCTAACACCGATATATATATATATATATATATATATATATATACAAGAACGATTATAAGACTTTCAACACATAAAAATATTTGTTCGGAAACGAGTCGGGTCAAATATTAGACGGTATAAATTCGAGTTACTTTAATTTTTTATGCCGCCGCAACGCGCGACTGGTCAGGAACTTGTTCAACACAAAATGTAAAGAGTGACGTACAACTAATCATATTTTATAATTGAAACATTATGTAAAAGAAAAAAAAAGCCTGTAAGGCTATCCGTAATGGTTAATGTCCCTAAGGGGCATTTTCTGCCACATCAAAATCATAACCCCTTTAAAAAATGTGTAATGGTTTATGTCTCTTAATGCCCACATTCCATCTTTACTTTCCAATTTTGTTTTTCTAATTGGGCATTATATTAGAAATGCTCCCCCCTTTTCATGCCACTAAAAGCCCATGGGGTGGTGTTAAGGGCATTATCAATTCATTTCATGCTCCTATAAAGCTCATTACTCATGGTCTAATACCCATTTAAAACTTAAATTGGGAAAAATTTAAACAAGCTAATAAATGCATCTGTAAAATTGTTATCTAAGTGCCTAAGCCTGTCGTCCTAATTAATCTATAAATGCCTGCAAACATCTTTTTTCAAACATGATTGTTTCTTCAACTGCTCTTTGAGGGTAATGCAGACTATGAGGTCTTTTAAATCATCCCATGGCTCTTTTTTACATTAGTTCGATCTCTAGCATGTTCTTTATTCATGTTATGTTTATTTGTTCTTTTGATAGAAGTTGCCCGGGGGGGGGGGGGGGGTTGGAAGCGGGGAAAACTCGGGCTGTGAAAATTGTGAACAGGTTCATGAATCCTTGGTCGGTAAATATATTAATATTTTAAAATTTAAATTAGTTTAAAATAATTTAGTTTTGGGGAGTTAAGAGGAAAATTAGGATAGCATCATTTATTTTTTCTGGGACAACCAGGAAAAGTAGGGAAAAAGTTTATGTGACGCTAATGTGGCAAACAAAAAAATCTGAGAAAAGTGCAACAACTCCCTCCCCCTAACTGAGTGGTTTTACTCTAAAAAACAAAGAGCTCACAATTTTTTTTCATCCTAATTTAAAAACTATGAAAAATCACATATCGTGGCACATCAATACAAAAGAAAATACTAAAATACATCTCAATAAAATATGTCGCGACATAGGTCGACACCAAATGGTAAGCAGTACTTGTCTTCAAACCAAAACAAACCAAACATAATCCCAAATAAAACAAGTGTCTTACAGATAAATAAACGTTCAATGCACATAAGTTTCGATTCAAGTCACTTTCTAGAGCTCAGTCGTGCTAAACTTCACTCATTATTGTTACCTGAAAAGTACACGAAAAAAGTAGCAACGAAAAATAGTGGGTGAGTTCGTAGGATTAAAATAAATAGTGTGTTGTAGTAATCAACATAAGTTTAGACAACAATGTTAAATAAGTACAGAAGAAGTAGGGTGATGCAATTGTCATGAGCCCATAATCAAACCTAGCAGACTACGTCCTTTCATTAGTGTCACAATTGATATCAATCATCATCGTCATCATACTCAGTAAATCCCACCAATAGCATAGCTAGAGTCTCAGGAGGGTAAGATGTAGACAGTCTTACCTCTACCCCATGACGTTTATTGAAGGGTTATACAAGGATTATCTATTTGTGAAATTTTTGATTGTACAATATGTTGATGATGATAATGCATCCTACTTGATTCTAATGTGCATGTTTCATATGAAATTATCCAAAATCCTATACTAATTAAAAACATGATTTTCATCCCTAACTTTATATAAAATCAAATTGAAACCTAAAAGTTTGTAGAAATGGTTTTGTTGTGAAAGATGATTGTTTTAAAAGCGAGATGAATACTAGTTTACATGTTCATGATTTTGAACATTTTGACATGATTTTATAAGTTTATTGAAAAAAAAAGATAGAAATGTAAGAATGGTAAACAAACACATATCAAATTGTAGGGAATGATCCAAAGATGATGGATATACTCTTGGAATCCTTGTTTCCATATTTGAAATGGGGGAGAATGGTGGTGGTGGCCAAAAATGGTGAGAGAGAGATATGAGAGAAGGCGGTGAATGATCGAGTGATAAGAATGAAAATGTGTTTTAAGAGCATTCACATCCTCTCCATCAATTCCGAGAAGGAGATTTTTATATTATAAAAGGTGGTTGTAGATGGTTGTGAATGGATGAGAGAGAAAATGTTATTCTTCGTCTATGCCTATGCCTCCAGGGATGGATCCAATTTCCTGTCCTTTTTCGGAGAAAGAACCAAATGATTCATCTTGCTCCCTGTGCAACCTGCCCATTTTTTTAACTGTCTACAGTTGTCAGCCTGCCATTCAATGCAATTCACATTATATTCGAGGGGACACTATCCACTCTCTATAATTTTTTACTATATTTTGAAAGTAGTTGTGAGTGGAGGTGAGAGAAAAGGTAAAAATAAAGGTATAAAAATATTATTTAATTAGAAGGAGAGAGAATATAGTTGTTTTTAGTTGTCGGCGTATCACACGGGATGCGGTGAGAACAACCCTTAGAAAGATGGGAAGGGCTAAGGCAGTTGGGCTAGATAACATACGGATTGAAGTATGGAAATGCTTGGGAGAAGAAGGAGTACATTGGCTAACTATTTTATTCAATCTTATTTTCAAATCTGGGAAAATGCCAGATCAATCAATGGAAGAATAGTGTAGTAGTACTTGTGTATAAGAACAAAAGGGACGCCCAATGTTATGGGAATTACAGAGGGATTAAGTTGCTAGGATACACTATGAAACTATGGGAGAGAATAATTAAGACAAGAATCAGGAGAGAAACTCAAGTCACAGTAAACCAATTTGGTTTCATGCCAGGGCGATCGACTACGGAAGCAATACATATTCTAAGGAGATTGATGGAGAAGTATAGGGAGAAGAAACGGGACCTACACATGGTGTTCATTGATCTTGAAAATGCCTATAACAGTGTGCCACGTAGACTGGTTTGGGATAGTTAGGAGAGTAGAGGGGTTTCTGGGAAGTATATAGACTTAATTAGGTATATGTATGTTAGGACTGAGACTTGTGTCCGAGCGCCTATAGGGGATACTGATTTTTTCCCGGTGGAAGTAGGACTGCACCAAGGGTCTGCTTTGAGCCCTTTTTCTATTTGTAGTTATCCTAGATGAGTTGACAAAGTTAATTCAGGAGGCTCTTCCGTGGTGCCTTCTTTTTGCAGATGATATTGTGTGGACACATAAAGTTAGACCGGATAAGAAATGATGTTTTCAGGGAGAGGTTAGAAGTAGCTAGTATATCAGATAAGATAAAGGAGAGAAGATTGAGATGATTTGGGCATGTGAAGAGGAGGCAGACGATAGAGCCAGTTAGAGTTAGAGTGGTTGAAACTCTCGAGGTGGAGGGAAGTAGGAGTAGAGGCAGACCCCAAATTACTTGGGATGAGTGGATTATGAAGGATTTGCAAAGATTGCACCTCTCTGAGAACATGGTCCATGACAGGAGCTCGTGGAGACGTAGAATTAAGGATAAGAATTTATTAGTAATATTGTTGTCTGCAATTTAATTTTATATTAAATATTACCACTAATATTTATTAATAATATTGTTGTGTGGCAAATTAATTTTATGTATCATCAATTTAGCTTTTAGTATCTGAAATATACAAATAACGTCTTAAATTCTAAATGGTCATTTGGAGGCTTTTTAGGATGTTAGACCGTGGGGTATGGTAGACTTGGGTTGGGGCTTTGGTTGATACGTGTAAATTTCAAAACTCAATTCTCAAATCCACTTTGGATGGGGTATGGTGGGACTTAGGTTGGGGGCTTGGGTTGGGGGTATGAGTTGACACATGGGGGCAAGCGAAATGGCTAGATTGGTTTGGCCATTGAGAGCCTGCCATGTCACCTTGCTAGCCCGCCCCATGCCCGGCTTGAAAGCCAAGCCCCAAGGGCCACGCCCCAACCCAAGCCCACCCGGGGTGATGGCTTGGGCGTTTTCCCCCAACCCAAGCATCATACCCTATGGCCTTACAATATATAAGTTTCCTATATCAAGTCTAGTATCAACACATTTAGCATCATCATAAGCCACTTAGATTCAAGTACGATCAAAGATCAAGTCAATGTCAAAGAAATGGTTAAAGTGAAACTTGATTAGGAGTGTTAAAAAGTTCACGGCTTGCTTTAAAAAACTCGCCTCGGTTGTAAACGAGTTTGCTCGGTTCGATTTGTAAACGAGCCGAGTCCGAGCTAGATCGAGCCTAGCCGAGCCAAGCCTGAGCTAGGGCTGGCTTGGCTCGTGAGCCCGTGAGTCGGCTTGAATTATTATATTTTGTATATATTGGTAAAATTATATATGAATTAAAATTTAAAATATGACGGAGGTAGTTAAAGTATTAACATTTTAAGTTTTAATTAATTAGGTAACATATAAAAAAAAGACACATATAATGTTTTTAGTATGTCATTCTGTGTTTAAAATATTAGAAAAAAAAAAACAAAAACAATACATAATGTTTATTTTTTATTATATTATCAATCCTTGTAAATATTTAAAAAATTATGAAAATGAGTTAAAGTTGGCTCGATTGGGCTAGAGTTGGCTCAAACTTTTTACTAGTCGAGCTTGAGCTCCACTTTTTAGCTCGATAATATAAATGAGTCAAGCTAAGCGGGCTCGTTTAAGTTCGAGCTCAAGCCTAACCTGGCTCGGCTCGGCTTGACAGCCCGAGATGACATGCATGATACACCATCTCTCTCCTAGACCTGAATAATGAACAACGTGCCTCAAATATTTTCAAGTGTATCGAGAATCCGCTGCAATTCACGCACAACCTTTTTGACATCCATCCTTTGTGTTGGGGAATCCACAGAGCATGCTACTCCAATCTTAATTGTTAGAGTCAAACATTCCTCTATTTTCTTGGCATTTTCTTCATTATTTTGCAGAACAATTCTATCCTCTTGATACAGGTTTAGAATGTTAACATCAATGATATCAATTACATTGTCTAGCAAGGCCATTGAAGCAAATTTATGAAGGCTAAGGTCTTCATTAAAGATGTCATCAGTTGGGTGTTTCCCGGTCATCGCCTCTAGAACTAGTATTCCAAAACTGTAGATATCCCCATTACTTGTCATCTCACTCCCGAGACCATACTCTGCAACTTACAAGCAATTACATTATAAAAAAGTTAATAATGTAAGTAAATATGAAAGCCTATTATACCTGGAGCAATGTAACCCATTGTACCGCGAATCCCAGTTGAGTTGTTTTGGTATGAAGTTCCAAGAAACCGAGCTAAACCGAAATCTCCAACATGAGCCACCATATCATTATCGAGTAGAATGTTACTAGGATTCAGGTCACCATGAATAATGGTTGGTAGACAGTGATTATGAATATAATCAAGTGCATTTGCTACATCCATAAGAATTTTTATCATTTGAAGAAGGTTTAGCCTTGATGTATTTCCACTTGAATGCAACCAATCATGCAAACTCCCATTGGGCATGAACTCATATACCAAAGCTTTGAATGGATTTCCTTGAAAGTCAATACTTGAACATGAAGTTATAATCTTCAACAAATTCCTGTGTCGAAGATTCCGCCATGCTTCACATTCCCTCATAAAGCTTCTTTGAGCTCCTCGAGTATGAAGATGTAGAACTTTGATTGCAACAAATGTGTCATTATCTTCAAAAAGGATTCCTTTATAAACAGAACTATAACCACCAGTTCCAATCAAATTGGATTCGGAGAACCCATTGGTAGCCTTTAGAAGTTGACTGTATGAAACTTTTAGGTGTCGTTCGCTTGTTGACGATTGTGAAAGATGGCTCTTTCTTTTCTTCTTACACCAAGCATATGCTAAACATGTTGCGGTGAAAAGTGTGGATGCGATCAATGTGACTATTAAATAGAGATGAAGCTTCTTTGTAAATTTACTTGTCTCCTTGCATTTGGATAACCCAAGTTCAATAATGCCACCACAAAGCCTTCTATTCCCCAAAACAGAGAATGTACTTTCATTAGCGAACACTCCTAACATTGGAACTTCACCCTCAAAATCATTATATGATAGGTTCAAATATTCTAACTTAAACTTTTCGAAAAATCTAGGAATATGCCCCGAAAAGTTGTTATGAGAAATATCGAGTTCCACCAATCCTTTCAAGGAATTTAATGATAATGGTATCATACCTTGAAATAAATTGCCTTTGAGGGACAACCGTAATAGGCTACTACAGCCACCAAGGCTACTAGGAATGTTACCAGAAAAATTATTATCAGATAAATTCAGAGTAGTCAACATGTTGAGGTTTCCAATCTCAGTTGGAAGTGAACCAAACAGGTTATTTTGAGAAAGATCCAATGTTATGGAGAGACTTGAAAGTTGAAGAAGTTGTACAGGTATTTTCCCATTAAGTTTATTCTCATTAAGGAACAAGGATAATATATGATGACAATTTCCTAGACTTGATGGAATTACCCCTTCTAACATGTTTGAAGATAAAGAAAGTTTTATCAATGATGACAAGTTCCCTATGGAATCAGGAATTTGCCCTGAAAGTTGGTTTTCATATAAATAAAGGTCTTGCAAGTTTTGAAGTTTACCAATGGTTGAAGGGATATTTCCCGTGAATTGGTTTCCTCCTAATGACAACTTATTCAAGCCAACAAGATTACCGATTGAACTAGGGAGGTTTCCATGTAACTGATTTCCATAAAATGTTAGCTCATAGAGTTGATTAGAAAGATTACCAATTGATCTAGGGAGAACTCCTTGAAACCCGCAATTACCAAATGCTAAGCTCTTTAATCTTCTGCAGTTTTTCAAAGAATCAATAAACTTCATTTCATCTGCTTCTTTGCTTCCAAAGAGGTTATCTTCAATGTTTATAATTTCCATCTCCGTTAGCTTTGAAAAGTCAACTGTCAAGTGTCCACTAAACTTGTTTTTATTGAGTTCAAGAAGTTTTAAACTCGTACAATTAGAAATGGATGCCGGAAGAGGTCCACTTAGTTGGTTACCCCATAATTGAAGCCAAAAAAGATTAGGAAGCATTGCACCTATGGCCGGATAAAGACCTCCTGTCAATTGATTATTAGACAAGCTAATATTAACTAGGAGTGAAAGGTTATAAAGAGAATTAGGGATGGTTCCATATAAATTACAACCACCAAAGTATATTTCTTTTAAACTTTTCATAAGGCCTAAGTTGTCTGGAATGGTCTGTCTTTAAATAAAGTGTAAACCTTTTAAGACAATGTTTTATGTTAACTCGCGATGTAAACACTAACTTATGATTTCAAATTATGGTATTTGAAGTTATTTTCATGAGCATGTAGTATGTTTACCTTTCGTATGCAATGAGAACCTTTCATGATCACACCTCGTGCTTCCGCCGCAGAAAGGGGTGTGACACAAGCGACATCCACGAGCATAAGTGAGACCACGCGCACATCCATCCTAGTTACCTGAAATACATGTGAGTTTTGGAAAAACGTCAACATAATGTTGGTGTGAATTCATGCCGTTTTGTTTTGCACTTTTGTATACTTTGTATGAAAACATATTTTGTGAATAAATCGAGTTTTCATAAAATCCAGTTTCATGTGTACACCACGTACTCATGTATGATTCAAATTCTTCTAGAGTACCCCACGTACTCAAGTATAATCCATGCTTTTCTCGAGTACCCCACGTACTCAAGTATTCATCAAGTTTTAGAATGGTATGAGTTTTTATGTAAATTAAGTATTCCTGTATGTATCAGGATTGTTAATGGGTTGCAAAGCCATTAACATGTGACACGACATAGGAAGTCACCAAACCTTAGGCATTTAATTGGTATATTCTGAGACACAAAAGCACTACTCGATACTCGCCCTCATCGAGAGTGTGGCTGCCCGGCACCCGTTAGATCTAACCTTTTGTTCTGCGGTCTAGGTATATTGTTGATTAATGGTGCTTCTGTACCCTATTCGTGACACGATTCCTCGCATCATTTTTCGTAGCGCATCCTACTTGGTACTCGTTTCTCACCAAGCGCGCTTCTCATATTCTTATTTCACAACACACTTGGTACTCGTTCTCACCAAGTGCGCTTCTCGTTTTCTTATTTCACAACACACTTGGTACTCGTTCTCACCAAGTGCGCTTCTTGTATTCTTATATCGCTACACACTTGGTACTCGTTCTCACCAAGTGTGCTTTTTATTATCATACCATTTGTTAAACATAAAAAATATCTGTAACATGTATTTCACCCCCGAAGTTATAAAACTGAAAACAGTTAAGAGAAAAGGGGGAGCATGAACTCACAACTTTGCGTTCCTGTGCGTCGTAAACTTCACCGGGTTTGCTTAATTAACGTCGTAACCTATACGCGTTTTCTTAACGTTAGTCACTAGACTTGCGTCGCACAAGTACAGTCACTCTCTTTTGTGTATATTTTCTTGTGTAAAAAAAATATTTTATATTTTTAACTAAATGTCTTACTTATATTATTTTCTCACAAATAAATATAAGTCTTTTGTGTTTTGCACTTTGCACCCGAATTATGTATCTTGTATGTTGTATGTGTATTTTTTTTTTGTATTTTTACTCGTTACGAGTATCTCCAATTCATATTATTTTTACTCTAAAAATAATATATATCTAGTTCACAAAATAATCACATAATCATACAAGCGATAAATATATATATTCTAAATATATATTTAACAAGTTTTATTTATGAAAATGTTCCTCCGGTAATTGGAAATTTTGTAAAAAAAAATCATGGCGAAGTTTGTTTGGAAAACAAGCCAAAAATATATTCATAACACTTGTCACAAAAAAAATATTCTAAGTGTTAATTTCTGGAAAAAAAATTTCGCCAGAGTTTCCTCTGTAACTGGAGGTGGCCACGCTTACTAGCGTATCATTTTCTTTTAAAAATTCAACCAATCAATTTCCCAATCATCATCAAACTAGTCCAACATAAACATATATCGCAATCACATGAACTTGCAAGTTGTGTAAAAATGTGTAGTAACTTACTAGCACATTTGGTAAGTCTTTCCATCTTTAAAAAAAATAAAATCATTATCTCGAAACTTTATTTTTAAAGAATATGAAGTTTTACAACTTCTAGTCGGTATTTACGAAAATATTTCTTTGTTAAATCCTTTCGTTACACAAGTGTCTACATACTTTTTGGTTCTCAAAAATGTCTTTATTTTGAGAAAGATCTGGCTTTTTAAACATGATTTCATCATACTCTTGGTTCTTCAAAAATACCACTTGTAGATCCGTAGATCTACTAGTTTAGAACTCCATTTCATAAGAAAAATCGTTTTTACACAAGTTCATGTTTGTGAGTGAAAGGGTTCGTCATCTAGTTATTTTTACACTAAACATAGTGCTAGTTCATGTTCCATGAACATGACCTAGCGTGGTTAGATGACGATCCGTTCCCCTACTAGCATCCAACAATAATAAATAATCATAACAAAACAAGTTCCATAAGTTTTACACTAACATTCATTCATTAACCACCAAGTTTATTATTTTTAGTAGACTTTTAGTTTTGGTTTCTAGTGTTCATAATTTTTATCCGACAAATCTCTTATTAACCACTTTAGACAAGATCAATAGGATGTTTTAGAACACTTACTACTAGCTCGAGGCTAGGGAAGAAACTAGACGAAAAATGGGTGGTTAATAGCGTTGTAGAGAGGTCCTTGTGATTCCGTAGGCACCAAGCCTCCTTATGCGTGATCCTTCACCTTTGTGTATGCTTAAAATGGCTTAATTGAAATTTGAAAGTGGGTATGTGGTGGTGTGGGTGTTCGGCCGATCCAAAGAGAGAAGGGAAAGGAAGATGAAATTTTCTTTAAGGTTAGAATGAATGAAATGTGATCCTCTAGGTATTCTTATAACCCACCACCACTAGTATCCCTTGTGTATTATGTCTTTGTGATATTAGACATGACTAATAAAAAATTCAAAGTTGAGGGAATGTGTCCCCTTGGGGGAAACGATTTGTTGGGGGGGTTAAGGGAGGTTTGGTTTGATTTCAACTAATGGTTAGTAGCTAGTTAGTTTAGATAAGTGATTAATTTTATTACTAGTGTGTTATGATTTATAATGGGGGTTAGGGTGTTCGGGGACCCTAACTAGCTTAGAAAAAGAATAACAATGTTACTGACACTATTTTTATGTTTCGGATAAAGTCCGGTTGTTCGGTTGGATAGTAATCCGTTAAAGTGCTAAATTACACTTTTTAGTACCTTTTAAGTACCCTTCTTGTACCCTTTCAATTCTCAACACTTAGGGAAATATTCTGGATGATAAAACGAAATTTCTGCATAATATTCATATGTTTAAATGCTGAATTATTGCTGAATTATACATATTCTGCACTTAAAGTGCGTTTCGGGTGCTTTTTGGTGCTTAATTTTGCTTTCGCAACGTATATATATTAAACCCTTATATGTATCCTTGGGTTTTAATGTATTCTTGTCGTAGGACCTACACCTAGGCCTCCATTCTAATGTCTGACTGCTTTCTGCAGTTCTGTTGACACATCGTGTCTTACCGGTGAGTTTACTTAGTATTTTTGACGCAACGCTCTTGTTCATGCATAAAGCAGTATTCTGTAGTATACAACGTGCATGAATTCACTTGCTTAACATCAATTCAGTCAATGCTGATATTTAAGCACATAATTGCAGTCATTAAATAATGATTAAAGTGTACGGAAATTACCGGTTTTGTGCCAGTTGTCACAGTCTCCCCCCGTTAAAAGAATTTCGTCCCGAAATTCAGGATGAACTAACCCTCGCATGAGTCTCTTCGAATAGGTGGGGATACTTTTCCTTGAACTGGTCTTCGCGTTCCCATGTATACTCGGGTCCGTGCTTAGAGCTCCAACGTACTTTGACAAGTTTCACACTGCTCCTCCTAGTCTTGTTGACTTTCCAGTCAGTAACCTCAACGGGTTGTTCTGTAATTCGGAGGGCTTCATCAATATGCACTTCATCCATCGGGATGATCACGTTTTCTTGGGTTGGACTCTTCTTCAGGTTGGATACATGAAACGTATCATGTACTCCATTAAGTTCTTCCGGTAACTCCAACTTGTACGCCACGGTACCAATTCTTCTCAAGATTCTGAATGGTCCGATGTATCGTGGGTTCAGCTTTCCACGCTTTCCAAATCTGACTACGCCCTTCCAAGGTGAGACTTTTAACAATACTTTGTCTCCCACCTCGAATTCTACTGATTTTCTTTTTGGATCAGCGTAGCTCTTTTGTCGATCTCGAGCCGCCTTAATGCGCTCTCGGATCTGCGCAATCTTGTCGGTTGTCTCTTGTACAAGTTCAGGACCAACCATACGTTTATCTCCGGCATCTGCCCAACATAAGGGCGATCGGCACTTGCGGCCATACAGAGCTTCGAACGGCGCGGCCTTTATGCTTGTATGATAACTGTTATTGTAGGAAAACTCAACTAATGGTAGGTGAGTATCCCAGCTGCCGCCTAGATCCATGACACATGCGCGAAGCATATCTTCTAACGTTTGTATAGTCCGTTCGCTCTGGCCGTCTGTTTGCGGATGGAATGCCGTGCTTAGATCTAACTGAGATCCAAAGGCTTCCTGAAATGATTGCCAGATTCTTGAGACAAAGCGTCCATCTCTGTCTGAGATGATTGAGATAGGCACTCCATGACGTGCCACAATTTCTCTTAAGTATATTTCTGCAAGCTTTCCAGTGCTATCCTTCTCACGGATTGGTAGGAAATGCGCAGACTTCGTCAACCGATCAATTATTACCCATATCATGTCGTGCCCTCTCGGGGTCCTGGGTAATTTCGTTATGAAGTCCATCGAGATTTGTTCCCACTTCCACACGGGAATCTCTGGTTGTTGTAGTAGACCGGACGGTTTTTGATATTCGGCCTTAACCTTAGCACAGGTTAGGCATTTTCCAACATATACAGCAACATCGCTTTTGAGTCTCGGCCACCAATAGTACTCTTTCAAGTCTTGATACATCTTGTCCGATCCTGGGTGGATCGAATATCTCGATTTGTGGGATTCATTAAGGATGACTTCTCGTATGCCACCATAGAGTGGAACCCAAATACGCTTCTTGAAGTATAAGGCTCCCTCTTCATTTGGTGCCATGTACTTCAATGCACCTCGGAGGTATTCAGCTTTACGGTTCTCTCCTTTAAGAGCTTCTTGTTGTGCATCACGAATGCGTGCAGTGAGGTTTGTTCGAATGGTCATTTCTAACGCTCGAACTCTTAGGGTCTTAACCCTTTCTTTTCGACTTAATGCGTCTGCTACAACGTTTGCCTTTCCTGGGTGGTACTTAATCTCACAGTCGTAATCATTTAGCAGCTCGACCCATCGCCGCTGGCGCATATTCAATTCCTTCTGATCAAATATGTGTTGCAGGCTTTTGTGATCTGTGAAGATTGTGCATCGAGTACCATATAGATAGTGTCGCCAGATTTTCAAGGCGAATACCACTGCGCCCAGCTCCAGGTCATGAGTGGTATAGTTTCTTTCATGCACCTTCAGTTGCCATGAAGCGTAAGCGATGACCTTTTGGCGTTGCATGAGCACGCATCCCAGTCCTTGTCGCGAGGCGTCGCAGTATACCACGAAGTCTTCCGTGCCTTCGGGTAGTGACAATATTGGTGCATCGCATAGCTTGTTTTTGAGTAGCTGAAAAGCTTCCTCTTGTTTAACACCCCAGTCATACTTCTTGTCTTTCTGTGTAAGGGTAGTTAGCGGCTGAGCTATTTTGGAGAAATTCTCGATGAATCTCCTATAGTAGCCCGCTAAGCCCAAAAATTGGCGAACCTCAGTTGGGGTTTTGGGAGCTTCCCAATTCTTTATTGCTTCTATCTTGGACGGGTCTACAGGAATGCCCTTCTCATTCACAACGTGACCAAGAAATTGTACTTCGCGAATCCAGAATTCGCATTTTGAGAACTTTGCATAAAGTTTCTCCTTTTTCAGTAGCTCCAAGATGGTTCTGAGGTGTTGCTCGTGCTCTTCTTTCGTCCGAGAGTAAATCAGGATATCATCGATAAATACAATCACAAATTTATCGAGATATGGTTTGCATACGCGGTTCATCAGATCCATAAAGACCGCTGGTGCATTCGTCAGCCCGAATGGCATCACAAGAAACTCGTAATGCCCATAGCGTGTTCTGAATGCAGTCTTTGGTACGCTCTCCTCTTGGATTCTCAGCTGGTGGTATCCAGACCGAAGGTCGATCTTGGAATAATAGCTTGACCCTTGTAACTGGTCAAACAAGTCGTCAATCCTCGGTAGTGGGTACCGATTCTTGATCGTTAGCTTGTTCAGTTCCCTGTAATCGATACACATCCGCATGGTTCCATCCTTTTTCTTCACGAACAAAACTGGAGCTCCCCATGGCGAGAAGCTTGGCCTTATGAATCCTTTATCCAACAACTCCTGAAGTTGTGTAGATAATTCTTGCATTTCGGATGGCGCAAGTCTATACGGTGCCTTGGCTACAGGAGCAGCTCCCGGAACCAAGTCTATACGGAATTCGACTTGTCGTTGTGGAGGTAGTCCTGGTAGATCCTCAGGGAACACATTAGGAAATTCCTTCGCCACAGGAATATCTTCGAGTTTCGGTTCCCCAGCCTTCTTATCTATAACGTGTGCTAGGAAGGCAACACATCCTTTCCTTAAGCACTTCTGTGCCTTCATGCAACTGATGATTCGAAGAGGCGCGTCTCGTTTTTCTCCATGCACGATGAGAGTTTCATCATTCGCCAAAGGGATGCGAATGATCTTCTCATGACAAATAACTTCAGCTTTGTTCTTGGACAGCCAGTCCATTCCGACTACTACATCAAAGCTACCCAATTGAATAGGTAAGAGGTCGATGCTAAACCTTCGCTCACCAAGTTCTAGTGTGCAGTTTCTAACAACTTCGCCTGATTCAACAAGTTTTCCATTGGCTAATTCTATGGAATATGGAACTTCTAATCTACTAGATTCTATTCCGAGTATGCGTTTAAATTCCACAGACATGAAGCTATAATCGGCGCCAGTGTCAAATAATATGGATGCAAAGTGATTGTTAATGAGAAACGTACCGGTGACCACGTTAGGGTCCTCGCGTGCGTTCTTTGCTTCAATCACAAATGCCCGAGCCTGAGCATTGTCTTTCTTTGGGCAGTCTCTCATGAAATGATCGTTGCTTCCACACTTGAAGCATCCTTGGTTTCGCCCTTTCCCGTTATCATTCCTGTTACCAGCACCGTTTCCATTTTGATTCTTTCCCTTACTCCAACAGTCTTCTATTCGATGACCCAATCTACCACACTTGTCGCACCTTGGAATGCGACAAGCTCCATCATGATGATACTTGCATTTTTGGCACTTAGGCATGGTGCCTTGGTATCCTTTGGCTGAATTCTTTGCCTCCTTAGAGGGGTTGGTGTCACGTTTCTTATTGGAACCCTTGTTGTTGCGAGTTACCTGATTCAGGTTCGCATGTTTCCTTTTCTTGTCACCGGACGACTCGGCATGCGTCACGGTCTTTTCAGTGGGGTTCAGTGATAACTTCTCCATACGAACACAATCCTCAGTAAGACTGACAGCCAGAGTTACAGCCTCAGTGATTGTTTGTGGTTTGGCCGACGTCACCATGCCACGAAATTCTGGGGCCAATCCCCAAATGTAGCGTTCAACGCGCTTGAATTTGGGAGTCACCATGTAAGGAATCACCCTAGACAAATCATGGAACCTCCGAGTATACCCAGTGATGTCAGCTCCTACCATAGTCAAGTGCCAGAACTCTGTCTCCAACCTTTGGAGTTCGGCGCGAGAGCAATACTTCTCTCGCATCTTCTCCTTCAATTCATCCCAAGTCATGCCGTATGCAGCCTCATCGCCTAGGGTTTGGACTTGTAAATTCCACCATGTCAGTGCTTCGTCGACAAACAGCCCAGTAGCAAAAGTGACTTGCTGATCTGCGGTACACTTGCTCATGCGGATTGTGGCTTCAGTCTTTTCCGTCCAACGCACAAAGGCTACTGCTCCTCCAGTGCCATCGTAGTTCATAGGTTTGCAGTCGAGGAACTGCTTGAAGGTGCAGCCTTGAACTGCGTTTCCACCGGACGAATCTCCATGTCCGTTACGCCTGGCACTGCTTGGCCCTCCACTGTCTTGGGTACGGTTCGCCTCGTACTGGGCGATAGCAGCAGAGATTCTCTCTTCCAGTAGAGCGTTCAGCTCTTCAGCAGTTTTTGGTAGTGGGGGAGGAGGAGGTTGATCATCATTGCGAGCATTCACAGCTTTCCTGGGTGCCATGTTCTGACAGAACATAACACAGCAGGGTTAGGCATTTGTTTTGACGTCGTCATACTGGACAGTAGTAGTATATATTCACAGGTATATACCACATAATTAACATCAAATAATTATTACTCTAGCAGAGTACTTAGTAGGCTTGTACTGAGGGAATCTATACGTGACAAGACTTGCTGTGATTTCTGTGCACTGAATTCCATAATTATGTATGCATCCATAATTACGTAACTCCTTGCACAGTCCGCACAGTTCGTTTCATCCTCGTATCTCTTCCTTCAGATGGGCCATCGTTGCCGGTAAAGTCACGTATACCTGTGACATTCTATATCTAGTATATGCTAATTATCACACATAATTGCACGTAATTTCTCAGTTAAGACAAGTGCTACTCCTGTGCACCCTAAGTCTCGTAGTGTCTTTTCTAGACTCGTGTAGTCAGTTTCAGGTAGTGGATGTCGCGGGATGTTTTATGCAATGAAAACTCTTTGAAAATTGTTTTCGTGATAGGATCCTAGAGATTGTAGACTAGACTCGAGAAGGAATCCTGGTTCACTACAATCGCAGCTCTGATACCAATCTGTCACACCCCTTTCTGCGGCGGAAGCACGAGGTGTGATCATGAAAGGTTCTCATTGCATACGAAAGGTAAACATACTACATGCTCATGAAAATAACTTCAAATACCATAATTTGAAATCATAAGTTAGCGTTTACATCGCGAGTTAACATAAAACATTGTCTTAAAAGGTTTACACTTTATTTAAAGACAAACACAAGCGACATCCACGAGCATAAGTGAGACCACGCGCACATCCATCCTAGTTACCTGAAATACATGTGAGTTTTGGAAAAACGTCAACATAATGTTGGTGTGAATTCATGCCGTTTTGTTTTGCACTTTTGTATACTTTGTATGAAAACATATTTTGTGAATAAATCGAGTTTTCATAAAATCCAGTTTCATGTGTACACCACGTACTCATGTATGATTCAAATTCTTCTAGAGTACCCCACGTACTCAAGTATAATCCATGCTTTTCTCGAGTACCCCACGTACTCAAGTATTCATCAAGTTTTAGAATGGTATGAGTTTTTATGTAAATTAAGTATTCCTGTATGTATCAGGATTGTTAATGGGTTGCAAAGCCATTAACATGTGACACGACATAGGAAGTCACCAAACCTTAGGCATTGGTATATTCTGAGACACAAAAGCACTACTCGATACTCGCCCTCATCGAGAGTGTGGCTGCCCGGCACCCGTTAGATCTAACCTTTTGTTCTGTGGTCTAGGTATATTGTTGATTAATGGTGCTTCTGTACCCTATTCGTGACACGATTCCTCGCATCATTTTTCATAGCGCATCCTACTTGGTACTCGTTTCTCACCAAGCGCGCTTCTCATATTCTTATTTCACAACACACTTGGTACTCGTTCTCACCAAGTGCGCTTCTCGTTTTCTTATTTCACAACACACTTGGTACTCGTTCTCACCAAGTGCGCTTCTTGTATTCTTATATCGCTACACACTTGGTACTCGTTCTCACCAAGTGTGCTTTTTATTATCATACCATTTGTTAAACATAAAAAATATCTGTAACATGTATTTCACCCCCGAAGTTATAAAACTGAAAACAGTTAAGAGAAAAGGGGGAGCATGAACTCACAACTTTGCGTTCCTGTGCGTCGTAAACTTCACCGGGTTTGCTTAATTAACGTCGTAACCTATACGAGTTTTCTTAACGTTAGTCACTAGACTTGCGTCGCACAAGTACAGTCACTCTCTTTTGTGTATATTTTCTTGTGTAAAAAAAATATTTTATATTTTTAACTAAATGTCTTAGTTATATTATTTTCTCACAAATAAATATAAGTCTTTTGTGTTTTGCACTTTGCACCCGAATTATGTATCTTGTATGTTGTATGTGTATTTTTTTTTTTTTTGTATTTTTACTCGTTACGAGTATCTCCAATTCATATTATTTTTACTCTAAAAATAATATATATCTAGTTCTCAAAATAATCACATAATCATACAAGCGATAAATATATATATTCTAAATATATATTTAACAAGTTTTATTTATGAAAATGTTCCTCCGGTAATTGGAAATTTTGTAAAAAAAATCATGGCGAAGTTTGTTTGGAAAACAAGCCAAAAATATATTCATAACACTTGTCACAAAAAAAATATTCTAAGTGTTAATTTCTGGAAAAAAAATTTCGCCAGAGTTTCCTCTGTAACTGGAGGTGGCCACGCTTACTAGCGTATCATTTTCTTTTAAAAATTCAACCAATCAATTTCCCAATCATCATCAAACTAGTCCAACATAAACATATATCGCAATCACATGAACTTGCAAGTTGTGTAAAAATGTGTAGTAACTTACTAGCACATTTGGTAAGTCTTTCCATCTTTAAAAAAAATAAAATCATTATCTCGAAACTTTATTTTTAAAGAATATGAAGTTTTACAACTTCTAGTCGGTATTTACGAAAATATTTCTTTGTTAAATCCTTTCGTTACACAAGTGTCTACATACTTTTTGGTTCTCAAAAATGTCTTTATTTTGAGAAAGATCTGGCTTTTTAAACATGATTTCATCATACTCTTGGTTCTTCAAAAATACCACTTGTAGATCCGTAGATCTACTAGTTTAGAACTCCATTTCATAAGAAAAATCGTTTTTACACAAGTTCATGTTTGTGAGTGAAAGGGTTCGTCATCTAGTTATTTTTACACTAAACATAGTGCTAGTTCATGTTCCATGAACATGACCTAGCGTGGTTAGATGACGATCCGTTCCCCTACTAGCATCCAACAATAATAAATAATCATAACAAAACAAGTTCCATAAGTTTTACACTAACATTCATTCATTAACCACCAAGTTTATTATTTTTAGTAGACTTTTAGTTTTGGTTTCTAGTGTTCATAATTTTTATCCGACAAATCTCTTATTAACCACTTTAGACAAGATCAATAGGATGTTTTAGAACACTTACTACTAGCTCGAGGCTAGGGAAGAAACTAGACGAAAAATGGGTGGTTAATAGCGTTGTAGAGAGGTCCTTGTGATTCCGTAGGCACCAAGCCTCCTTATGCGTGATCCTTCACCTTTGTGTATGCTTAAAATGGCTTAATTGAAATTTGAAAGTGGGTATGTGGTGGTGTGGGTGTTCGGCCGATCCAAAGAGAGAAGGGAAAGGAAGATGAAATTTTCTTTAAGGTTAGAATGAATGAAATGTGATCCTCTAGGTATTCTTATAACCCACCACCACTAGTATCCCTTGTGTATTATGTCTTTGTGATATTAGACATGACTAATAAAAAATTCAAAGTTGAGGAAATGTGTCCCCTTGGGGGAAACGATTTGTTGGGGGGGGTTAAGGGAGGTTTGGTTTGATTTCAACTAATGGTTAGTAGCTAGTTAGTTTAGATAAGTGATTAATTTTATTACTAGTGTGTTATGATTTATAATGGGGGTTAGGGTGTTCGGGGACCCTAACTAGCTTAGAAAAAGAATAACAATGTTACTGACACTATTTTTATGTTTCGGATAAAGTCCGGTTGTTCGGTTGGATAGTAATCCGTTAAAGTGCTAAATTACACTTTTTAGTGCCTTTTAAGTACCCTTCTTGTACCCTTTCAATTCTCAACACTTAGGGAAATATTCTGGATGATAAAACGAAATTTCTGCATAATATTCATATGTTTAAATGCTGAATTATTGCTGAATTATACATATTCTGCACTTAAAGTGCGTTTCGGGTGCTTTTTGGTGCTTAATTTTGCTTTCGCAACGTATATATATTAAACCCTTATATGTATCCTTGGGTTTTAATGTATTCTTGTCGTAGGACCTACACCTAGGCCTCCATTCTAATGTCTGACTGCTTTCTGCAGTTCTGTTGACACATCGTGTCTTACCGGTGAGTTTACTTAGTATTTTTGACGCAACGCTCTTGTTCATGCATAAAGCAGTATCCTGTAGTATACAACGTGCATGAATTCACTTGCTTAACATCAATTCAGTCAATGCTGATATTTAAGCACATAATTGCAGTCATTAAATAATGATTAAAGTGTACGGAAATTACCGGTTTTGTGCCGGTTGTCACAGGTCCCACCCAACGGATTTCCTTTTAAAGAGAACACTTCCAATGATGTCATATTCCCTAAGTATGGCGGGATTCCACCTGTAAGCTTATTATTAAAAAGTGAAAGAAAAGTAAGTTTGGTGAGGGAACTGAACTCCTTGGGTATGCTTCCAACTAGCTCGTTATCGGAAACAGAAAACAATTCCAATGATGTAACATTTCCCAAGATGGTTGGGATTCCACCCGTAAGCTTATTATGAAAAAGTGAAAGAAAAGAAAGTTTGGTGAGGGAACTGATCTCCTTGGGTATGCTTCCAACTAGCTCGTTATTGGAAAGAACAATCGCTTCAATGTTAAAACAACCAGATATGTTAGTTGGAATGACCTCGTTGAATTTGTTTTGGTACAAATACAGTCGACATAGCCTAGAAAGACGACCAACTTCTTGAGGGATGGCTCCTTGAAAGCTGTTGTTACCAAGAGAAAGCGTACGGAGGAAGCTGAGGTTCCCCACATGAGGAGACAACGAGCCCTCTAGGCCTTGCGATGACAAGTCTATGATAGTCACTCTTCTATGGCGCTTCCCACAATAAACATGACTCCAGTCACATAAACGAAGAGAATCGTTCCATGAGGTTAGAGCTCCATATGGATCTCGAGTGATCAACGACTTGATTTTCAGCAAAGCCTCATGATCTGTCTCAATTCCACCACATATGATAGTGGAAGAGAGAGATATAACAAGAGAATAAAAGAGGAAATGAATAGGAGAGAAGGATGATAAGTTAACCATTGGGTGCTTTGAGTTCATTTTTGAAAAAGAACTTATGATCGCTAAGGGTAATCGTTGGCCTTTTAAAGCCAAAATACAAGGAATTTAAGATTGCTAGCTGGTGGAAGATAGAAATATAACCCGAGCAATTAAAGAGGAAATAAATACAAGATACTATGTGATTGGTTGGAATAACCCGAGCATTCAAGAGGAAATAAATACAAGATATTACGTGATTGGTTGGAATAGTACAATGTCGGAAAGCAGGATATTTTCTAATGCATTAGTGACGTTAAACCGTTAAACCGTCCGTAGTGGGTGTGATTTTTACAAAAAAAAAAAAAAAAAAAAAAAAATCCCCCAAACACGTCAGAACACGCCAAGGCCCCACCTCCTTGGGTGTTGTTCGGCATTATTTTCGAAAAAAAGCTCTAAAGCGTGTTTTAAATCACGCCAAATTTGCACCATTTTTTAGATTTGACCGTTTTCAAACGGATAAAGGGGTTAGTGGAAAAGACAGATTTGCCCTCATGTGAGATGCACATGATACCATTTAACAGAAAATATTAACTAGGTTAGGCCCAAAGGACATAACGTGCAAGATTTGAAAACATAAATTACAAATTTCATCAATTTTAAAGGTAAAGGACACCGCTTGCAATTTGATATAAACATAAAGGACAAAACTTGTAATTCACTCTTACTAAAATCTCTAAACTTGAAAAGAAAATAAAGCGAAGACCAATCCATATGTATTGTCGTCCAACTTCAAACAAACTATGTTTAGAATGTTTAACTTTTGTAGCATCAAAATTCAAGATACAAGTGACACAAACATCAGTCGTTCAAAAAAAATGTCACACAAACATCTCACATCTGGTAATTTCCAGATTCAGCAAAATCATCAAACCATTATCAAAAAGTTCACAAAACAAGAAAATTACATACTTTTTGAGCAATTCTTCCAAAAGGAAATGTTAATCAGGAGCCCATTCAACAGATAACCCCGGGTTATGCCTCAACGCAGACCTAGTAGGAACCACCATTGAATTCTCCGGCGCCGCCGTACCGTCATGGTTAATGGTGGCGCCATTTCGATTACTGGTTGACTCATTATTATTATTCGAAGAAGGGTTTATAAATTATAATCTCAACCATCAATAAAATAAAAAAAAATAAACTTTCTCAAATCCCTTTTAAAGACTCATCAGTAATTTGACCCATCATGGGTGGTGTGAGTGGATGTAGCTGGCGGTTGCTTGTCGTTGTACGGTGGAGATGATGGCAGATGGCAGGTGGTTGTCTACGGTTGGGATGTGTGGGGTGGGTGGTGCTCTGGTGGTTACTGGTGGTAAATGGGTGGGTGATGGTGGTATGGTAGGTGATAAAGGAAAGGGGTGGGTGGTGTTCGTTTGTCAGGTGAGATTAGAGACTGAGAGAAAAAAGGGATATAGGGTTACTTAAAGTATGTGGAATGCATATGATGATATTTAGCAGAAAAAGTTAATTAAGTTAGAGCGAAAGGGCATAACGTGTAGCATTTTGAAACATTAAGTACAAAACTTGTTGATTTTAAAGACAAAGGACACCGTCTGAAATTTGTTATACAGATAAAGGACATAACTTGTAATTCACTCTAAAAATAATAAATAAATATGTATAATTTTTATTCGAATCGAATTTGAATTTATAAATTCGTATTCGATTTATTTTACTCGAATTGAATCGAATGGAAAATTTATAATCAAAACGAATTTTTGGTAATCGAATCGAATTTAATCGAATTTCAATTTTTTTTTTTTTAATTTTAAATGAATTCTGAACACCCTACCTAACTATTTAGAATATGGATTTTATATATATAGTAAACTAGTGTTTAACCCCATGTTGCAGGATCCTAAAACCATGCTAAATAGTGTAACATCACAAATTTTAGGGATACTAAATATATATTATAAATTTTAAAATATCACTTATCAAAGGTGTTGAACTTTTATAAAAGTTATATGGGGCTTTTAAATTTTAGATGAAAAGTTAAATATATCAAGTTGGATTATTCTTTTCATTGGAAAAGCAAATTACCGAAATAACAATCTAAAATCAGATTGAAAGTGGGGTTAACCCACACTTTTCATTCTATCAAATACGCATATGTGTCTGTCTGATTTTTTTTTTTAATAGCCAACGGATCTCATATTATAACAAACAAACCAAACACATTAGTTTTCCAGCCAGAAGCTGGACCAAACAAAATAGAAAAAAAAAACAGAATAAGCAAATAAAACTAGAGACGGACCGATTACAAGTTTAAGTTGAAATCCCACCATTCCTGACGTGAGATCGTCCGATGTTTTGATCTATGCTTCACACCTTGAAAGGAGGCCTCTTTTATTTCTTCCACAATCGTTTGTACCACACCTTGTCTTCCCGAAAATACCCGTTCGTTCCTTGTTTTCCACAGCATCCACAATGTCTGAATCACCGCAGCGTGTATCAGCTTCCGGATGTTCCGGCTTCTTTGTACTTCGATTATTTCAGCAAGTGTTTCTTTTAAATTCAGCTCCGGATTCACCATTGGAATTCTCAACCAATTTGAAATCATTTCCCAAACCCTTTTAGCGAAGTTGCATTCAAGAGAATATGGTGTGCCGATTCATCAGCCGCTCCACATGTTTTACATGTCACATTAGGAAAGTTCATACCTCTATTCCGCAATGCCAGCAACATCGGAATTTTTTCGTCTACCGCTCTCATACAAAAGTAGTACATTTACTTGTTACCCAGTTATTCCAACAGAACATGTTTGGTGGCACGTTCAGATCCAAATTTTGACCCAGAGTTTGTTTTACATTTTTTACGCTAAATTCTTGATTCTCAAAATTTTTCCAGTACCATACGTCTCCTGTTTGTGACATTACCTGATTTTGCAATTGATTATTCAAACTTACCATCTCTTGTTTCTCTTCGATACTAGCAGGTGCTCTTCCCCAACTCCAATTCCAAAGTTTCCCTCCGTTTACTATACTATAACATTCCATCACAGTTGCCATTTTCTTTGTAGATAGCTGAAATAAAAGAGGAAATTGATCTTTCAACGGTACATCTCCTGCCCAAATATCGATCCAGAATAGCGTTTTGTCTCCTATCCCGACTCTGCTCCTTATGTTTGTTGTAATATTAATATTGCTTTTCATGAAATCTTTGTCTATGTCACCAATACTCTTCCACACCCCTGGCAATGACTTTTTGAACGGAAACGGTTGTGCTTTCCTATTATTTGTATGGAGTGATTTTACGATTCTTACCCGTAAATTCTCCGGTTCCATCTTCAATCTCCACCACCATTTTGATAGAAGAGCTAGATTCGTATCTTCAATGTTACCAATTCCGAGGCCGCCGAAGTCTTTTGCCGCCACTACCTTTTCCCATTTAACCCATCTTAGTTTATTATTTGCGCTACAGCCTCCCCCCCCCCCCCATAAGAATTTTCTTCTGATTCCTTCCAGTATTCTAATAACTTCCTCCGGGCACTTGTAAAGGGATAGATAATAATTCGGGACGCAACCAAGGACTGCTTTTATGAGGACAACTCTCCCTGCAAAAGATAAAGTTTTTGCCTTCCAACTTGTTAATCTCTTGCTGAACATATCAATAACTTCCCTCCAGTTTGCAATTCTATTCATACTTGCTCCAACTTTTAACCCGAGATATACAAAAGGGAACTTGCCGACCTTACAATTGAAAATTGATGCCATGTTTTGTACCTCTTCTTCGTTTATTCCCACCCCAAAAATCTGACTTTTACGTGGATTAACTTTGAGGCCCGATATGAGATAAAAAATGCGGAGGATCCTTTTGAGATTCTTCACATTGTTCCCTTCCCATTCACCAATGAATATGGAGTCGTCTGCATATAACATATGAGTTATACAGGGACCATTTCTAGGCAGTTTTATGCCCGAAAAAATATTACATTGTTTGGCCCTCTCCATCATCACATGTAGGCCTTCCATAGCCACAATAAAGAGGAATGGTGACAGAGGATCTCCTTGCCTTAAACCTCTCTTATAATGAAATTCTCTCGTTGGTGAACCATTCACCAAAATCGACCCCCTTCCTGCGAATAAAATACCCATTACCCAATTCCTCGATTTAGCTGGGAAACCCATGTTTGTAAGTACTGAAATTAAAAACTTCCAATTTAGTGTATCATATGCTTTCTCGATATCTGCCTTGAACACGAACAAATTCTTACCAGACTTCTTCGCCCAACCCACAACTTCATTTATTATTAAAGGTCCATCTATTATGTTTCTATCCGATATAAACGCCGACTGTACACTTGATACTACACACTTCAAAAACCCTTTCATTCTATTGGCCAAGACTTTTGAGATTATCTTATTTACCACACCAACTAAAGATATTGGTCTAAAATCAGAGAGGGTAATAGGATCATGTACCTTTGGAATGAGTGCGATAAACGAGGTGCTAAACGAAGGGTGTATCGATCCATGTATGAAGAACTGATGCATAACCTCCATAATTAAACCTTTCAATTCCTCCCAATATGTTTTAATCAACTTAAAAGTAATTCCATCCGGGCCCGGGGATTTGTTTATACCATAACTCCAAATCGCGTTCCTGACTTCATCCAAGGAAAACGGACAAATTAATCCATCCGCTTCTGTCGAACTCAACTTCTTAAACCCCTCGGCTCCGATTCTCGGTCTAGAGCACACGGGTTCCTTGAACTTGGTATGAAAGGCTGACAAGAATTGATTCTTTATCACCACCGGATCCGTTACCCACTCCCCATCTAACCAAAGCCCGCATATCTTATTCCTGGCGATGTGATTGTTTACTATTGTGTGGAAGAATGCTGTATTTTCATCACCCAATTCTACCCATCTCGATCTTGCCTTTTGTTGCATGTCGGCAGCCGCTTTATCGTTCCATTCTTTGATCTTTCTCTTGCATTGGTGCCAAGTAGATAATTCGGATTCTGTTAGCTGTCTATTCTCCACCTCATCGTCTAATAGTTTAAGTGAGTTCCGTGCTTCGATTAAATCTCTTTCCTCTTCATCTTTTTTATTCTTACGCCATAACTTGATTTCTTCTTTTATTGCCTTGAGTTTCTCTTCCAATACCTCATCTTTAAACCTCGATTCACAAATTTTACCCAATCCCCTTTTTATTACCTCATCGAAACCTTCAATGCCGAACCAACTGTTGAATAATCTGAAAGGGGACGGCCCAAAACTATTGTTCACCGTTGTTAATACTAAGGGGCTGTGGTCCGAAATGTCTCTGTTAAGGGCTGTAAGAGAAGCATTTGGCCATTTCCCCATAAAATCCCCGCAAACCAGTACACGATCGATCTTACTTAGATTTTTTCCATCTCCTGATAAGAATGTGTACTTCATCCTCCCCCCCCCCCCCCATATTATATTCCATAAAACCCCCACTACTAATGAAACTATTAAAATACATTGCTCCACTTATATCAAAATGTGAATTGAATCTTTCCTCTAGGAATCTTACCTCATTAAAGTCGCCGAGCATGATCCAACTACCATCGATCGAGTTTTTTGCTGTAAGTAACTCGTCCCACATCCTTCTGCTATTTGACTTTAAAGTTGATCCATAAATGTTAACAATAACTAAATCTTCTTCCTCTCCAATGATACGTCCTTTTAGTATCATAAAATTCTCCGGTGTCAGTGTCAGTGTCAGTGTCAGTGTCAGTGTCAGTGTCAGTGTCAGTGTCAGTGTCAGTGTCAGTGTCAGTGTCAGTGTCTGTCTCTGTCTCTGTCTCTGTCTGATGGAAGGGGCAACTGAAGCATTCAACAAGATTAAAAAAAGAATGAGTTTAAAATCCGATTTTCATTCATTTATTGCGGGAAGATTAAGTAGATACATATTGAGAATGAAGTGATGTAGTTGTATCCTATTATATATAGAATATTATAATCATCCAAGAATCCCCATCGTAGATTAATATGTATTTTGAATGTTAAAAGGCATTTTACTACATATATTAACGTGATCATAAACTGAGATTTATTAAGCCAAAGAGTAAACTGCTAAAATCGTCCATGTGGTTTAACTCAAATTGCTAGATCAGTCCAAAATCAACTTTTTTTGCTAAAACAGTCACTGAGCCTAGTTTCTATTGCTATTTCAGTCCAATAAATTAACACCGTTAGAACCTTCGTTAATGAATGGGTAAAACTGCTAAATTCGTTCACGAGGTTTGACTCAAGTTGCTAGATCAGTCCAAAATCAAGTTTTTTGAATTTGTTAATTATAAACTTATTTAGGTATATAATTTTTCTAGACTTGCATTAATTTTTTGAATTTGTTAATTATAAACTTATTTAGATTATAAACTTATTTATGTATATAATTTTTCTAGACTTGCATTAATTTTTTGAATTTGTTAATTATAAACTTATTTAGATTATAAACTTATTTAGATTATAAACTTATTTAGGTATATAATTTAGATTATAAACTTATTTAGATTATAATTTTTTTTCTCTTGTGATATTAATGATTTATATACCTAAATAAGTTTATAATCTACATAAGTTTATAATTAACAAATTCAAAAAATTAACGCAAGTCTAGAAAAATTATATACCTAAATAAGTTTATAATCTACATAAGTTTTTATAATTAACAATTTCAAAAAATTAATGCAAGTCTAGAAAAATTATATACCTAAATAAGTTTATAATTAACAAATTCAAAAAACTTGATTTTGGACTGATCTAGCAACTTGAATCAATCCTCAGGGACGAATTTAGCAGTTTTACCCATTCATTAACGAGGTTCTAATGGTGTTAATTTATTGCACTGAAATAGCAACAGAAACTAGGCTCAAGGACTGTTTTAGCAAAAAAAAAAGTTGATTTTGGACTGTTTTAGCAAAAAAAATTGATTTTGGACTGATCTAGCAATTTGAGTCAAACCTCAGGGATGATTTTAGCAGTTTACTCTTAAGCAAATGATGCTAAATAATGCTTTGAATCATTATTTTATATTATATTGTGTATGTACGAGGTTAGAAGTATTCTACACGTGTAATTATGTGATTAAATATTTTGTGCCCACCAGGTGTTCGTTTAAATGTCTACCAACTTAGGTTGTGAACTATGAGAAGTATCGCTTTGATTATCTAATTGGGAGATACTAAGCATGTTAGAGTTGAAATCATAGCAAAATAAATGGCGATGTATGAACACAAAGTAAGGAAAGAGATAACGGGTCAAAACAAGTAGTATGTTATATTCGTCTATGTTGAATATGATGGATACCTGAATGAGCCTAAACAAATTTAGAGGCAATTAGGTTATTATAAATGTTAATATATGCGCTTGAAATGAGTTCAAAATGGTTGATGTCATTGGACTCTTGATTGATGGCAAGGAACGAGTATGGCATACGGAACTTCGAAATTAGATCAAAGAGATAAGACCTACAAGGACGAGCTATGAGGTAAGTTTTCCATGACTAGTTATGGGACTTAACCATTTTATGTGGTTATGTCATAGTAGAATCCTTTCATACATATATTATTATAAGTCTTGTGATTAGATTGGTTGAAGGTAATGGTGTTGTCCACAGTGCGCAGTTATTGGTCGAGTGGTATTTCGGGTACTAAACGGATTTATTTCCATATAAAATTTTGCATCAACATTTGCACACATTTGTTTGAGTTCTAGAAAAGGTTTGAAGTCAAAACGTGCATAGTTAAAGGGTCATAATATGTTCGCAACACTGATTTTTATTTGCTGTCGATAGCAGGTCAGCCCTGTTGTCACACCGTTTCGAGGTCCTAACTATTTTATTTTAGCATGATTTTTAGTCAGAAGTTAGTTAATATCATAAATGATTTTATATAATTTTTGTAGATTTTTTTGAAAGTGTTTGATATGGTTTTTGTTGGCGTTTTGTCAATAAATATTGTTGGCAGTAAAATGTTTAATATATATATATAGGGTAAGGATAGTGTAAAAAGGGCCTAAAGTGTGAGAAGTGTGAGAAATGTATTACAACACTATATATAATACTATATAGCACCATATAAATACCGTATAACAATATGTAACACCATATAACACTATGTAACACTATATATCATTATATAACAAATATAACACTATACATCTATCATAGACATGCTATCAGACAACCTATAGTGTTATATTTGTTATATAATGATATATAGTGTTACATGGTGTTATATGGTATTATATGGTGTTACATATTGTTATACGGTGTTTATATGGTGTTATATAGTATTATATATGGTGTTATAATACACTTCTCACACTTCTTACACTTCTTACACTTTTACAGGATCCTCTACCTATATATATATATATATATATATATATATAGGAGAAGAATCATTTAGGAACCACCCTTTGTTGCGAGAACCGCGAGAACCAATGTGAACACAACCAAAAATACCTAAAAAATCTAAAAAACACACAAAACTTTTTTTATATATATTTATGGAAAATTCGCTACTTTTCCTTAATAAAAAAATTTTAAATTTTTTTTTGGGCTACTAAAAGCAGCGATTTAAATAAAAAATTAAAAAAATTAAATTTTTTTTGTGTGTTTTTTTAGATTTTTAAAGATTCTTTTTTAGGTTTTTTGGGGTTTAGTTTTAGCATATGGGGGGGGGTAGGTTTTTTTTTTGTTTTTGGTGGTGTATTGTGTTTATTTTGTTGTGTTCACATTGATTCTCGCGGTTCTCGCAATAAAGGCGGTTCTCGCAATAAAGGTGGTTCTCGCGTGAACCCTACCAGTATATATATATTGGGGTAAATTACTTTTTGAGTCCCTGTGTTTTATGGGTTTTAACTAGTTGAGTCCAAAAGCAAAAAGTTTAACGACCTGAGTCCCCATAAACATTTTCTTTAACCATTTGAGTCCAAATTTCTAACCCAGTTAGAATTTTGTTGTTAAATGACCAAATTACCCCTATAAAACACAGGGACTCAAAAAGAAAAATAATATATAATCCCCCAATTAACATTAACAACCTTCCTTCACCACCATCATTCACCTTCCTTATTCAATACCCAACTCGAAACCCTAGCCCTTTAATCCCCAAATCCAAGTTGTATAGTGTAAAATAAGTTGGGGTTTTTTATCTATATTAAAAACCGAATCATTTGATACCAATAACACGTATCGGTTGCGAGTAAAAGAAGAAACAGAAGAAATCCGGCAAAGTTCTGCAATTTCGGCAACCAGGAACAACTTTCGGTGAGTTTTCGGTATGAATTGAGTGGATTGGAGGATATAACAAACTTGACAGAAATCAAACCTAAATTGCATTCTTTGATTCAGTTTTGATTTAATATTGAAAATATACAATTTTCCATTTATAACACGATTTGATCCGATATTATGCGTGAATCTGGATTATTAACGAGTATAAGTGCATAAATGAGCCTTTGGAAACATGATTTTAGCTGATTTTCAGAATCATCAACTGAAACATAAAGCTTTAAATTTCAATATCCACTTAACAACAAATTTTATCCTAATTCCTAATTTGGAATAGGATAAAGACGATCCATCAATCCAGATCTTGGAATGCTATAACAACTATTAAACAAAATGAATAATTTCTACTCAATTTGGGATAGGATAACCACAATCAATCTATCCAATATTTGGAATATGAGACAAATCGGAAATGAACAAGTATTACTCAAAACAGAGTATAAAAAAATCTATACCCATGGTGGAGCCGAGAGGACAATCGGTGCGCCGACGGGAGCCGACTCACTCTCACGAGATGATTTGCGCTCCTTCATGGTGGAGCTGACTCACATTCTCCGGCGTGTGAATGTGACGGAATGAGAAGTGGTGACCGTTATTACATTCTCCGGCGTGTGAATGTGACTCACCTTTGTTAATTTACCATTTTAATTTCTTCACTTCTAAAATGTAACAAGTACATAAAAATTATTTAATTTGCTTGCACTTATAGTTAAATTATATTTTATACATGTAGCATTAGAGTTACTTTAACAAAGTTTTAATTATTTACTTTATTAAGCAGTCGTGTGTCTAGGAAAATAGAATTTATAAAGTTAATATTTTTTTTAAAATAAACATTTCCGTAGTCGGGCAGGAAACTGCCAGTTCATTGTGTTACTATGGCCCCTCTAGGTCGACCTTTGTAGAATAGGATTGTTGTGTACGTTTTCCAACATATAAAGAGAGATGATATAGTGTGCTCGACGGGGATGATGTCACTAATGTGCATGGTATTATGCTCAACGATAGTGATGTACGTTGTGCTAGGGCATCCAAATTCTAACACCGATATATATATATATATATATATATATATATATATATATATATATATATATATATATATATATATATATATATATATATATATATATATATATAGGGAGCCGCTAGAATGAGAACCACCTCGAGTTGTAAGAACCGCGAGAACTACACCCCACGGAGCGCCGTTCGCCGCGATTTTTTTTTTACAAGTAGATGTGTGCATTATAAACACGGCCGTAAAAAATCACGGCGAACGGCGCTCCGTGGGGTGTACTTTTTTACACCTCAAGTTTGGTGAAAAAAAAAAGAAAAAAGAAAAAAAATTAAAAAACACCAAACTTGAGGTGTAAAAAAGTACACCCCACGGAGCGCCGTTCGCCGTGATTTTTTACGGCCGTGTTTATAATGCACACATCTACTTGTAAAAAAAATCGCGGCGAACGGCGCTCCGTGGGGTGTAGTTCTCGCGGTTCTTACAACTCGGGGTGGTTCTCATTCTAGCAGCCCCCTATATATATATATATATATATATACAAGAACAATTATAAGACTTTCAACACATAAAAATATTTGTTCGGAAACGAGTCGGGTCAAATATTAGACGGTATAACTTCGAGTTACTTTAATTTTTTATGCCGCCGCAACGCGCGACGGGTCAAGAACTAGTTCAACACAAAATGTAAAGAGTGACTTACAACTAATCATATTATAATTGAAACATTATGTAAAAGAAAAAAAAAGCCTGTAAGGCTATCCGTAATGGTTAATGTCCCTACGGGCATTTTCTGCCACATCAAAATCATAACCCCTTTAAAAAATGTGTAATGGTTAATGTCTCTTAATGCCCACATTCCATCTTTACTTTCCAATTTTGTTTTTCTAATTGGGCATTATATTAGAAATTCTCCCCCCTTTTCATGCCACTAAAAGCCCATGGGGTGGTGTTAAGGGCATTATCAATTCACTTCATGCTCCTATAAAGCTCATTAATCATGGTCTAATACCCATTTAAAACTTAAATTGGGAAAAAATTTAAACAAGCTAATAAATGCATCTGTAAAATTGTTATCTAAGCGCCTAAGCCTGTCGTCCTAATTAATCTATAAATGCCTGCAAACATCTTTTTTCAAACATGATTGTTTCTTCAACTGCTCTTTGAAGGTAATGCAACATATAGTAAGCAGAAATAATGTTTAGACTATGAGGTCTTTTAAATCATCCCATGGCTCTTTTTTACATTAGTTCGATCTCTAGCATGTTCTTTATTCATGTTATGTTTATTTGTTCTTTTGATAGAAGTTGCCACGGGGTGGGGGGGGGTTGGAAGCGGGGAAAACTCGGGGTGTGAAAATTGTGAACAGGTTCATGTATCCTTGGTCGGTAAATATATTAATATTTTAAAATTTAAATTAGTTTAAAATAATTTAGTTTTGGGGAGTTAAGAGGAAAATTAGGATAGCATCATTTATTTATTCTGGGACAACCAGGAAAAGTAGGGAAAAAGTTTATGTGACGCTAATGTGGCAAACAAAAAAAATCTGAGAAAAGTGCAACAACTCCCTCCCCCTAACTGAGTGGTTTTACTCTAAAAAACAAAGAGCTCACAATTTTTTTTCATCCTAATTTAAAAACTATGAAAAATCACATATCGTGGCACATCAATACAAAAGAAAATACTAAAATACATCTCAATAAAATATGTCGCGATATAGGTCGACACCAAATGGTAAGCAGTACTTGTCTTCAAACCAAAACAAACCAAACATAATCCCAAATAAAACAAGTGTCTTACAGATAAATAAACATTCAATGCACATAAGTTTCGATTCAAGTCACTTTCTAGAGCTCAGTCGTGCTAAACTTCACTCATTATTGTTACCTGAAAAGTACACGAAAAAAGTAGCAACGAAAAATAGTGGGTGAGTTCGTAGGATTAAAATAAATAGTTGTTGTAGTAATCAACATAAGTTTAGACAACAATGTTAAATAAGTACAGAAGTAGGGTGATGCAATTGTCATGAGCGCATAATCAAACCTAGCAGACTACGTCCTTTCATTAGTGTCACAATTGATATCAATCATCATCGTCATCATACTCAGTAAATCCCACCAATAGCATAGCTAGAGTCTCAGGAGGGTAAGATGTAGACAGTCTTACCTCTACCCCATAACGTTTATTGAAGGGTTATACAAGGATTATCTATTTGTGAAATTTTTGATTGTACAATATGTTGATGATGATAATGCATCCTACTTGATTCTAATGTGCATGTTTCATATGAAATTATCCAAAATCCTATACTAATTAAAAACATGATTTTCATCCCTAACTTTATATAAAATCAAATTGAAACCTAAAAGTTTGTAGAAATGGTTTTGTTGTGAAAGATGATTGTTTTAAAAGCGAGATGAATACTAGTTTACATGTTCATGATTTTGAACATTTTGACATGATTTTATAAGTTTATTGAAAATAAAAGATAGAAATGTAAGAATGGTAAACAAACACATATCAAATTGTAGGGAATGATGCAAAAATGATGGATATACTCTTGGAATCCTGGTTTCCATATTTGAAAATGGGGGAGAATGGTGGTGGTGGCCAAAAATGGTGAGAGAGAGATATGAGAGAAGGCGGTGAATGATCGAGAGTGATAAGAATGAAAATGTGTTTTAAGAGCATTCACATCCTATCCATCAATTCCGAGAAGGAGATTTTTATATTATAAAAGGTGGTTGTAGATGGTTGTGAATGGATGAGAGAGAAAATGTTATTCTTCATCTGTATATGTATATTCGAGGGGACACTATCCACTCTCTATAATTTTTTACTATATTTTGAAAGTAGTTGTGAATGGAGGTGAGAGAAAAGGTAATAATAAAGGTATAAAAATATTATTTAATTAGAAGGAGAGAGAATATAGTTGTTTTTAGTTGTCGGCGTATCACACGGGATGAGGTGAGAACAACCCTTAGAAAGATGGGAAGGGCTAAGGCAGTTGGGCTAGATAACATACCGATTGAAGTATGGAAATGCTTGGGAGAAGAAGGAGTACATTGGCTAACTATTTTATTCAATCTTATTTTCAAATCTGGGAAAATGCCATATCAATGGAAGAATAGTGTAGTAGTACTTGTGTATAAGAACAAAAGGGACGCCCAATGTTATGGGAATTACAGAAGGATTAAGTTGCTAGGATACACTATGAAATTATGGGATAGAATAATTAAGACAAGAATCAGGAGAGAAACTCAAGTCACAGTAAACCAATTTGGTTTCATGCCAGGGCGATCGACTACGGAAGCAATACATATTCTAAGGAGATTGATGGAGAAGTATAGGGAGAAGAAACGGGACCTACACATGGTGTTCATTGATCTTGAAAATGCCTATAACAGTGTGCCACGTAGACTGGTTTGGGATAGTTTGGACAGTAGAGGGGTTTCTGGGAAGTATATAGACTTAATTAGGTATATGTATGTTAGGACTGAGACTTGTGTCCGAGCGCCTATAGGGGATACTGATTTTTTCCCGGTGGAAGTAGGACTGCACCAAGGGTCTGCTTTGAGCCCTTTTTCTATTTGTAGTTATCCTAGATGAGTTGACAAAGTTAATTCAGGAGGCTCTTCCGTGGTGCCTGCTTTTTGCAGATGATATTGTGTGGACACATAAGGTTAGACCGGATAAGAAATGATGTTTTTAGGGAGAGGTTAGAAGTAGCTAGTATATCAGATAAGATAAAGGAGAGAAGATTGAGATGATTTGGGCATGTGAAGAGGAGGCAGACGATAGAGCCAGTTAGAGTGGATGAGTGGATTATGAAGGATTTGCAAAGATTGCACCTCTCTGAGAACATGGTCCATGACAGGAGCTCGTGGAGACGTAGAATTAAGGATAAGAATGTATTAGTAATATTGTTGTCTGCAATTTAATTTTATATTAAATATTACCACTAATATTTATTAATAATATTGTTGTGTGGCAAATTAATTTTATGTATCATCAATTTAGCTTTTAGTATCTGAAATATACAAATAACGTCTTAAATTCTAAGGGGTCATTTGGAGGCTTTTTAGGATGTTAGACCGTGGGGTATGGTAGACTTGGGTTGGGGCTTTGGTTGATACGTGTAAATTTCAAAACTCAATTCTCAAATCCACTTTGGATGGGGTATGGTGGGACTTGGGTTGGGGGCTTGGGTTGGGGGTATGAGTTGACACATGGGGGCATGCGAAATGGCTAGATTGCTTTGGCCATTGAGAGCCTGCCATGTCACCTTGCTAGCCCGCCCCACGCCCGGCTTGAAAGCCAAGCCCCAAGGGCCACGCCCCAACCCAAGCCCACCCGGGGTGATGGCTTGGGCGTTTTCCCCCAACCCAAGCATCATACCCTATGGCCTTACAATATATAAGTTTCCTATATCAACTCTAGTATCAACACATTTAGCATCATCATAAGCCACTTAGATTCAAGTACGATCAAAGATCAAGTCAATGTCAAAGAAATGGTTAAAGTGAAACTTGATTAGGAGTGTTAAAAAGTTCACGGCTTGCTTGAAAAAACTCGCCTCGGTTGTAAACGAGTTGGCTCGGTTCGATTTGTAAACGAGCCGAGTCCGAGCTAGATCGAACCTAGCCGAGCCAAGCCTGAGCTAGGGCTGGCTTGGCTCGTGAGCCCGTGAGTCGGCTTGAATTATTATATTTTGTATATATTGGTAAAATTCTATATGTATTAAAATTTAAAATATGACGGAGGTAGTTAAAGTATTAACATTTTAAGTTTTAATTAATTAGGTAACATATAAAAAAAAAAGACACATATAATGTTTTTAGTATGTCATTCTGTGTTTAAAATATTAGAAAAAAAAACAAAAACAATACATAATGTTTATTTTTTATTATATTATCAATCCTTGTAAATATTTAAAAAATTATGAAAATGAGTTAAAGTTGGCTCGATTGGGCTAGAGTTGGCTCAAACTTTTTACTAGTCGAGCTTGAGCTCCACTTTTTAGTTCGATGATATAAATGAGTCAAGCTAAGCGGGCTCGTTTAAGTTTGAGCTCAAGCCTAACCTGGCTTGGCTCGGCTTGACAGCCCGAGATGACATGCATGAGACACCATCTCTTTCCTAGACCTGAATAATGAACAACGTACCTCAAATATTTTCAAGTGTATCGAGAATCCGCTGCAATTCACGCACAACCTTTTTGACATCCATCCTTTGTGTTGGGGAATCCACAGAGCATGCTACTCCAATCTTAATTGTTAGAGTCAAACATTCCTCTATTTTCTTGGCATTTTCTTCATTATTTTGCAGAACAATTCTATCATCTTGATACAGGTTTAGAATGTTAACATCAATGATATCAATTACATTGTCTAGCAAGGCCATTGAAGCAAATTTATGAAGGCTAAGGTCTTCATTAAAGATGTCATCAGTTGGGTGTTTCCCGGCCATCGCCTCTAGAACTAGTATTCCAAAACTGTAGATATCCCCATTACTTGTCATCTCACTCCCGAGACCATACTCTGCAACTTACAAGCAATTACATTATAAAAAAGTTAATAATGTAAGTAAATATGAAAGCCTATTATACCTGGAGCAATGTCACCCATTGTACCGCGAATCCCAGTTGAGTTGTTTTGGTATGAAGTTCCAAGAAACCGAGCTAAACCGAAATCTCCAACATGAGCCACCATATCATTATCGAGTAGAATGTTACTAGGATTCAGGTCACCATGAATAATGGTTGGTAGACAGTGATTATGAATATAATCAAGTGCATTTGCTACATCCATAAGAATTTTTATCATTTGAAGAAGGTTTAGCCTTGATGTATTTCCACTTGAATGCAACCAATCATGCAAACTCCCATTGGGCATGAACTCATATACCAAAGCTTTGAATGGATTTCCTTGAAAGTCAATACTTGAACATGAAGTTATAATCTTCAACAAATTCCTGTGTCGAAGATTCCGCCATGCTTCAAATTCCCTCATAAAGCTTCTTTGAGCTCCTCGAGTATGAAGATGTAGAACTTTGATTGCAACAAATGTGTCATTATCTTCAAAAAGGATTCCTTTATAAACAGAACTATAACCACCAGTTCCAATCAAATTGGATTCGGAGAACCCATTGGTAGCCTTTAGAAGTTGACTGTATGAAACTTTTAGGTGTCGTTCGCTTGTTGACGATGGTGAAAGATGGCTCTTTCTTTTCTTCTTACACCAAGCATATGCTAAACATGTTGCGGTGAAAAGTGCGGATGCGATCAATGTGACTATTAAATAGAGATGAAGCTTCTTTGTAAATTTACTTGTCTCCTTGCATTTGGATAACCCAAGTTCAATAATGCCACCACAAAGCCTTCTATTCCCCAAAACAGAGAATGTACTTTCATTAGCGAACACTCCTAACATTGGAACTTCACCCTCAAAATTATTATATGATAGGTTCAAATATTCTAACTTAAACTTTTCGAAAAATCTAGGAATATGCCCCGAAAAGTTGTTATGAGAAATATCGAGTTCCACCAATCCTTTCAAGGAATTTAATGATAATGGTATCATACCTTGAAATAAATTGCCTTTGAGGGACAACCGTAATAGGCTACTACAGCCACCAAGGCTACTAGGAATGTTACCAGAAAAATTATTATCAAATAAATTCAGAGTAGTCAACATGTTGAGGTTTCCAATCTCAGTTGGAAGTGAACCAAACAGGTTATTTTGAGAAAGATCCAATGTTATGGAGAGACTTGAAAGTTGAAGAAGTTGTACAGGTATTTTCCCATTAAGTTTATTGTCATTAAGGAACAAGGATAATATATGATGACAATTTCCTAGACTTGATGGAATTACCCCTTCTAACATGTTTGAAGATAAAGAAAGTTTTAGCAATGATGACAAGTTCCCTATGGAATCAGGAATTTGCCCTGAAAGTTGGTTTTCATACAAATAAAGGTCTTGCAAGTTTTGAAGTTTACCAATGGTTGAAGGGATATTTCCCGTGAATTGGTTTCCTCCTAATGACAACTTATTCAAGCCAACAAGATTACCGATTGAACTAGGGAGGTTTCCATGTAACTGATTTCCATAAAATGTTAGCTCATAGAGTTGATTAGAAAGATTACCAATTGATCTAGGGAGAACTCCTTGAAACCCGCAATTACCAAATGCTAAGCTCTTTAATCTTCTGCAATTTTTCAAAGAATCATTAAACTTCATTTCATCTGCTTCTTTGCTTCCAAAGAGGTTATCTTCGATGTTTATAATTTCCATCTTCGTTAGCTTTGAAAAGTCAACTGTCAAGTGTCCACTAAACTTGTTTTTATTGAGTTCAAGAAGTTTTGAACTCGTACAATTAGAAATGGATGCCGGAAGAGGTCCACTTAGTTGGTTACCCCATAATTGAAGCCAAAAAAGATTAGGAAGCATTGCACCTATGGCCGAATAAAGACCACCTGTCAATTGATTATTAGACAAGCTAATATTAACTAGGAGTGAAAGGTTATAAAGAGAATTAGGGATGGTTCCATATAAATTACAACCACCAAAGTAAATTTCTTTTAAACTTTTCATGAGGCCTAAGGTGTCCGGAATGGTCCCACCCAAGGGATTTCCAGCAACAGATGGTTGGGATTCCACCTGTAAGCTTATTATTAAAAAGTGAAAGAACGGTAAGTTTGGTGAGGGTACTGATCTCCTTGGGTATGCTTCCAACTAGCTCGTTATCGGAAAGATAAAGCTCTTCAAGGTTTGAACAACCGGATATGTTAGTTGGAATTACCCTACAGAACTTGTTAATTGCAAGACTGAGGACCGTCAACCTGGAGAGATGACCGATTTCATGAGGGATGGTTCCGGTTAAGTTACAACCTCTAGCGTAAAACTCTCTTAAATTTGTTTTGGTACAAATAAAGTTGACGTAGCCTATAAAGATGACCAACTTCTTGAGGGATGGCTCCTTGAAAGCTGTTGTTACCAAGAGAAAGCGTCCGGAGGAAGCTCAGGTTCCCCACATGAGGATACAGTGAGCCTTCTAGACCTTGCGATGACAAGTTTATATAAGTCACTCTTCTATGCCGCTTCCCACAATAAACATGACTCCAGTCACATAAATGAAGAGAATCGTTCCATGAGGTTAGAGCTCCATATGGATCTCGAGTGATCAACGACTTAATCTTCAGCAAAGCCTCATGATCTGTCTCAATTCCACCACATATGACAGTGGAAGAGAGAGATATAACAAGAGAATAAAAGAGGAAATGAATAGAAGAGAAGGATGATAAGTTAACCATTGGGTACGAGTTCTTTTTTGAAAAAGAACTTATGATCACAAAGTATAATCGTTGGCCTTTTGTAGCCACAATACAAGGAATTTAAGATTGCTAGCTGGTGGAATTTAGAAATATAATCCAAGATAAAGTCGTGATTGGTTGGCTTACATCCATTTTACATGCAGAATAATGTCAGGAAGAAGCAGGATAATGTTCAATATGTTCTAAGGCTGGAGGGTGTGGTTGGAGTCCTCTAGGGGCTTTAAGGGCTTTATCAGGCCACGCCAGTGTCACCTAGGATCCACCTCAGCTATGGAGCCCCCTTTAATTCGCATGGTGTGGATGAAGCCCCTTATTAAACAAAATTAAAAAAAATCATTGGTTTAAATCAAGTGGGTCCCTCTATAGCGCTCCTTATCAATCTTTACCATGATGGAGCCCCTCGTATAGCGCCCCACTTTAACTCGGACGGTGTGGTCGTATGGCGCCCTGGGGCGCTATAGTTGCTGAGTTGGCGGGGGTGGCGCCCCCACACCCTCCAGCCTAGGTAAACACTACCCCTCATTTGTTCAGGATGCATTAGTGACCTTATCTTTTAATTTAGTTGAAAAAAAAAAGTTTCAATTACTCGTCTGGCTTGATCTCATATATATTCACGTTCGTTAGCTGAATTTAAAATTGGAAAATTAACGACAAAAGTATAGTTGGTCATTCACGTTCAGATGGATTTAAAATTGAAAAACTAAGACAAAAGGATAGTTGGTCAACTTATTATCAAAATAAACAATGCAGACTAGAGGTGCACAAATCGGGTTAGGGTTTCAATCCGAACTGGTTTCAAACGGGTTGGGGTTAGGATGAAACTATTCAAACCGGGTTGGCACTCAAGCCCGGTTGGGTTCTAACCGGGTTATGAGGCAAGAGAATCGAACCCTATGAAACCCATTCGGGTTGGGTTGGGATCGGGTTAGGTTATCAAACCGGGTTCAACCCTATTGACGGATGAATGCCTGCTATTCCATAGCGCTTTGGGAGCGTTTATTATTTTTGCGCTTTTTGTGTGTTTTGATTTAACCAACACCTTTAATACATATGTATGCTAACGTTTTCGATGAAAAAAGTTAATGTACTATAACGATCACAAAGCCGTTAAATAGCCATTGGGTAATTGTTGACTTAATAAAGTCAAATTACTATTTTACCCTCTAATTATTCTGTTTATTGTTAGTTAGGAAGTTAGAGAACGGTTAGTCATTTAGTGTTTGTCTGTATATAATTAGGGCTTGGGATAATTCAATTCAAGCTTTTCATTTTCTCAATTTACATGGTCTCATCCTGATTCGATTCTTTTTTTTTTCGTTTCCGCGATCAATTTCTTCGTGATTTCTTCAGTTTCTACGTTCATTTTCGTTCTTTTTGCTCTGTTTTTCATCATGCCTGAATCGATTCCGTCTTCTAGTGCGATTGATTCTTCCAATCCTTTGTTCTTACATCCTTCTGATCATCCTGGTATGCTTCTTGTTTCCAAACCGTTTGATGGCTCGGGATTTGGTGCGTGGAAACGTGCCATGACGATTGCCCTATCTGCGAAGAACAAATTGTTGTTTGTCAATGGTGAATTTGCTTCTCCTACTGATTCTTCTCAACTTTCTCTCTGGAATCGGTGTAATGACATAGTGGTTTCTTGGATCATAAACACATTATCTCGAGAAATCAGTGGAAGTGTTCTTTATGTTGCGTCTGCTCGACAATTATGGCTTGAACTCAACGATCGATATGGTCAAGACAATGGTGCCAAGTATTATCAATTGCAAAAGAGTTTAACTGATCTTGTTCAAGGTAATTCTGATATTGCTTCTTATTTTACGAGACTCAAGACTGTTTGGGATGAGTTAATGTCAATTAACACCATTCCAATATGCACCTGTGGTACTGCTAATCTTCTGGCTAAGAGAGATGAAGATCAGCGTCTTAGGCAGTTCTTGATGGGTTTAAACCCCTATTATGATACGGTCAGAGGTAATATTCTTATGATGAAACCGTTACCTACTATCAATCAAGCTTATGCTCTTGTTGTTCAAGATGAGAAACAAAGGGAGATTCATTCTTTATCTCCTTTTTCCTTCTGAATCTGCATCTATGAATGTTAATACCCAGCTTTCTTTTGGGAATTCTGATAATAAGAAGGTGCAAGTTTGTTCTCATTGCAAGAAATCTGGACATAATGTCAGTAAATGTTGCAGAATCATTGGTTTTCCCAAAGACTTCAAGTTCACAAAGTCAAAACGTTGAACTGCTAACAATGTGGAACTTGAATCTGACTTGCCTTTTCAACAGTCAACAAATCCTTTTGTTAATAGCACTTCTCCTGAATCTTCAAATGGTTCATCATTTATCTCAGTTACACAATACAATGAGTTGATAAAATTGTTGCAGCATCACAATTTTGCAAAAGAAACTCAATCACAGCCTACTTCTTCGATTCATGCTACTAATTTTGCAGGTATTATAGCCTGTAATTCCACTAATGTTCACACAAAATGGATCATTGACACTGGAGCCAGTAATCACATGTTTAATGATCCAAATCTATTTTCCAATCTTCACTACATTTCAACTCCGTTTTTGATTGGTCTTCCTAATGGCCATGTTATAACAGTTCATCAGGGTGGACTGTTATACTTCATTCTGATCTGATTCTTCATAATGTTCTTTTTGTTCCTGAATTCAAGCATAATCTGCTTTCTGTTTCTAAATTGTGTGATGATAATCAAGGCATTGTATACTTTCCTAATAAAAGTTATTTGTTGCAGGCCCCATCAATGAAGAGACCCCTGGTTCTTGGTGATCTCCTAGATGGGCTCTACATTTTCAAAGCAAACACTCCTTCTTTTCATTATTTCAACACTTCTTTGTTTACCACTTCTACTTGTAATTCTACTATTTCAAGTACTATATGGCATCATAGGCTTGGACATTTGCCAACCTATAAAATGAAACAATTAGATGTCATTTCTAATAAAAATTTGCCTGTTCTTGATCATTGTTCAATCTATCCTAAAGCTAGGCAACATTGCTTGCCTTTTCCCACTAGCACACGTTCCACTAAGGCTATTTTTGATTTATTGCATGTTGATGTTTGGGGACCATATAAAACATCCACTTATAACGGCTGCAAATACTTTTTGACAATCGTGGATGATTTTAGTCGAACCACTTGGACCCATTTACTCGCAACTAAAGGCAACGCTTTTGTTGTTTTGCAAGCTTTTATTGAAATGGTTGAAAGACAGTTTACTATCAAAGTAAAATGCATAAGATCAGATAATGCATTTGAATTGGGCAGTAGTATAGAACATGCTACTTATCTCAGGTCTAAAGGCATTGTTCATCAAACCATTTGCCCTCATGCTCACCAATAGAACGGGGTGGTTGAGAGAAAACATAAACACCTTTTGGAAACCTCAAGGGCTTTATTGTTTCAATCTAATCTTCCTTTAAAATTCTGTGGAGATTTTGTTTTAACGGCTACTCATTTAATCAATCTTTATCCTACACCTTTATTCGATAACAAAACTCCTTTTGAAGTTCTAACACAAAAGCCTGCTTCATACTCACATCTTAAAGCTTTTAGATGTTTGTGTTATTCTTCAACCATTAAACAAGGAAGAGACAAGTTTCAACCTCGAGCTACACCTTGTTTATTCATCGGCTATCCCATTGCAAATAAAGGTTACAAGTTGTATAACCTAGACACCGATACTACATTTGTTTCAAGAGATGTGGTATTTTTTGAACACTTGTTTCCTTCTTTGCACAATCCTAACAATTCTTCAATCTTTCCTCCTCTTCTAATTGAACATTTCAACTCTTTCTTTGATGATTCATCTTCTTCAATTCTCTTCCATCATATTCTCCTTCTCCTAATCCGCCTTCTAATCCTCCTCCTCCTGTTAGAAGGTCCACAAGATCCTCTAATCCTCCATCATATTTACATGATTATGTATGTAGTCATGTTCATACTTAAGATTCACATGTTCATTGCTATCATACCATCACTAATGAATGTCTGCCCACTGCTTCTGCCAATTATGTTGATCTTTCTAAATCCAGTCAGCTTATTGATCATCATCTTGATATTTTGCACGAGCCTACTTCATATAAACAGGCTGCACAATTTCCATCTTGGCAGGAAGCAATGGACAAAGAGTTTACTGCTCTTCAAAACAATAACACTTGGTCTATAGTTGATCTTCCTCCTGGAAAGAAACCCATTAAGTGTAAGTGGGTTTATAAAATAAAGTATCATGCTAATGGGACCGTTGAAAGATGCAAGGCCCGTTTGGTTGTCAGGGGGGACACTTAAAAACATGGCATTGATTATAGTGAAACTTTCTCTCCAGTAGTTAAGATAGTTAAGATGACTACTATTAGATCTCTCATTGCTATTGCAACAAAACTGAAATGGCCATGTTTCAGCTTGACGTGAACAATGCGTTTCTCCATGGGGATTTAGATGAAGACATTTATATGTCTCCTCCTCCTGGTATGACTTTACCATCTAATCATGTTCTTAAACTTCAAAAATCACTCTATGGCTTAAAACAAACATCAAGGCAATGGTATCACTACTAGAAAAGAGGGTTTTTGTCATGAAACTTTTGGTCACAAAACAGTAGCAATTTCACTGTTGTCACCATTTTGCCACCGAAAATGTGGTGACAAAAACACCCGTGTCAATTGCCCTAATAGCGACCATTTTTATATTTTGCCACCTTATTTTTGCCACCACAAAATTGGTCAAAATTATTTGCCACCGCTTCTTGCTTGCTACGGTCGGCCTTGTTTGCTACCGAGTTGTGACGAATTTTTTGCCACTTTATTGCCACCGTTTAATATTGCCACCATTTAGCCACCAACCATTTGCCACCATTTAACCACCATTTTCATTGAAAATCGGTAGCATTTAACGAACTTGTTGAATTATTTGCTACCATTATTTGCTACCATTATTTGCTACCATTTTGTGATTGCTTGAATATTGGTTTTTGATTCAGATTGATTTTCCATTTTTCCCTGCTTTTTTCATAAAAATTACATATCAATAAAATTACAAAATTATATTAAAGCCTAATAAGATCACGAAAACCCAAAATTATATAAAACATCTCTGTATCAAAAGCATATAAAACATTCTAATAGAAATACCAGCTAAAACATCAGATAACTAAAATTATCCTAATATGATAAACATCGAAACATTTAAAACCAAGTGTTTGTAGCCTATCTTCGAATCGTACTTGTTAACATAGCTTCAATTTGTGACATCCTATCGAGTATAGTATCTTTATCCACCTTATCTTTTCATTTGAACACTCTCTCAAACCTCAGACAGGCTTTCGGCTATAACCTTGACCCGTTTAGCTAAACGGTTTGGCGGGTTCAACCTGAGCTGGCATGCCATGCGGGATTTGGTTAATACAACCGGTTATGTAGCCTGGCCAGTAATACGCTGATGTATCCAACAGATTTCTTGCGATATAAGCCTCGACTATCAAATGGTGCAAGTTTCCAGCTACAATATCTTTCGTGTTGACCAGGTCAAAGTATGCGCTGCTACCGACATTAATGCCGGATATGATCATCATTGCTCTTGCAGCAGCCTGATTGGCGGCGGCAATAACCGCCTGAGGAGGAGTCAGCAAGGTCTGATAGTCATCCAAACTTTGTAAACTTGACACCAACTCCATACGGCGGTTTTCTTTGCAAGTTTGTGTTGTTTGGCAGTTAATATTGTTTTGTGACAAACTTTCTTCGTCCTCGATTAAATCAGAAACCACTAAAGTTGTGATAGACAATAACATGCATAAACGAGTATCCAAACGCGGCATAGGACCTTCAATGGGATCTCTTTCCTGAAAACAAACAAGACGATTAAACATCCAAATTTGCAGGTTGTTTTGATACACAAAAAAAGACTAAATTTGATAGAAATCCGAATCCTTTGAACAAGCCGAAGAACGGCCATCCAAAGACCAAGAAAACACTCGTGCCAACTGGTTCCATGTAACGCTTGAAGAGCTTTTACATGACCTGTAATAAGAGAACATAAAATCTTTATTCAAAGTTTCTTATTAAATGTGGTTTATATTATTGATACTAGTAGGAATGCCCGCGCGTTGCGGCGGATGTCTCTACTCATCAGATTAAATTATACAGTGGAGCGCGTTGAATGCATTACATGTTCAAATCATCTAATGTGTACTACGAGCTCAGCTGGCATATGTAACCTTAATGGGGCCTTATAAAACGAGTTTATCCACATTTGTTGTTCTTCATCCACGTCTTCCATATAAGCTTTCCGGTAATCTGGGACCTGATGTTAAACATATAAATAATTAATACCTTTTTAAAACTATTTGTTACAAGATTTATGCTTATGAATAAACGATGATTATATTTCCGAGATGTGTCAAAGTACAATACTTCTCTTTTTGCAAGAACTATGACTTTATTGCAAACTTTGATTAAAAAGTTAACAACTAAACGATGCAAGAGAAACTTACTTCAAAAAACTGATTGATGAAGCCTGGGGCCATCCACATATCTTCTCCTTCATACAAGTAGGGATGCTGCGGATCACTATATGGACCCCGCTCTTCTCGGACCACTGTACCAGAAAAACAATGTTTTGACCACATTTATTAAGTGTATATGTATCCAAAGTAAAATCGTCCCTGCACAACAAGCAGTAAAAGGTTACCATTCATTTAAACCACAGATATGAACTGCCACAATTTACTATATTACTGGAATATACGAAAGAAAAAAACAGCCCGTAGGACTTACATAATAGGTTCGTTCATTGAGTTCAAAAACACCGCAACCATGCATTCTGCCATGTTTCCACTGACCCGCATAACGGTATCGACCTTTCTCCGTATCATCAATAACCATGAAAATGTAGTTTGTAACAAAAATGTTGTTGATACAATTCGCTTTGCATTTCAACTTACAGTTTCTCTCCGAATTGCCTGACCCACTCTTCATTCTCATAAAACGGAATTTGACGTCTGCCCGGAGAGAAACGAACACAATCTTCAATATCCTTCTCGAGCCACTCTTTATCCTCTGGCGACATAAAAATCTACCCATTTTGACTTGTTATCTAACCCACCTAACAGGTCCGTTTTGCCGTCCCTAGTTTCAAGACTGAAAGATAATAGTAGTGCTAATCCATGCTTTAAGAGAATTGACCTTAACCATAACCATGTCATCACCGACACATTGTTGAAGGCATGGAAGAAACCTTTATTGAGCCCCAGTTATCAAAGGATACAAGATACACAATTTGGTTAGTTTGAAACGAAAACTCATGGCAAAATTAGACCTGGCAAACGGGTCGGGTCGGGTCATGGGTCAAAACGGGTTCGGGTCGAAATGGGTTCGGGTCAAAATGGGTTAATTAAAAAAAGGGTTATTTGGGTTCGGGTCGAAACGGGTTTGGGCCAGAACGGGTTTAGGGTCGGGTTAGGTTGGTTTAAAAAATGTTTTTAACAAGAGCATTAATAAAGTTTTGCCCTTTACAGCCAAAGACACTGTGAGAGATAACAAGAGCATTATTTATAGGCTTATAGCCAAATACACCATATGCTTCTAATATTCCCTTCATGCATAAGTTCCAGCCTTAATGAACACTGCAAAAATGAGTTAAACTTTAAAAACAAATTCAAAATTCAAGAATTAAACCGAAGTGTAAATTTGAAGTTAAAAGTTCAAACATACGTGGAGCAGTCGGTGCTAGGGCTAATCTTATAAGGGATGTTGACACCGCACTTCCCCGGGAGGCTGCTTGCAAAGCTGAGATTAACGCCCGAGTTGGACGCATACACACTCTTTAAGCATCCGCAGGCAGCCTGACGGTCAGGAGTCGACTTTGCAGCATTATTGAGTCCTTTAACTCCACCACAACAAGCCGGTGGCACAGGACCCCCCTCCCCCTTTCATTAGGTACCCTAAGCATGGCGCCAAGGTGCTGACCACCTGGCGCCAAGGATCGGGTCGGGTCATGGGTCAAAATGGGTTCGGGTCAAAATGGGTTAATTAAAAAAGGGTTATTTTGGTTCGGGTCAGAACGGGTTTAGGGTCGGGTCGGGTTGGTTAAAAAAATGTTTTTTTTTAAGTTATTGAGAAAAATAGTGAGCATGAAGAAAAGATAAAAACTGTTATCGAGAAGAACTGACTTCCATGATTTATCTTCTTTTTTCCAATAGTTGGTGTATAGAACTGCAACAAACCAAGGCATTAATTTGATATTTTGAATGGTTTACCTGTAACCATTCAAAAATCTTTTACAAAATAAAGTGAAATGAATGATGTATAAATAATGGAATTACATCCACACCCCATTCATCCATGTGGATGTCCAGGGCACAAATTGATTACACATTATCCACTAGAAACAACGTTGGGTGCTCGGTGCTGGTACTCATCTGACAGTCAGCAACGAATGCCAATTAGCTCATGTATGAATAAACCTATCATATGTGTTTAGGGATAATAACTTTACCAAGTATTTTCCTTACAGTAGCCCAAGTAAAATACATCTAATTGTAAACTGAATTAAACAATCGATATGAAAGCTTGTAAAACTCAAGGGTATTTTCCTAATTAAATAATCATAAATCAAACACACTGTCAACGTTTTTCAAATTAATAAATTAACACAAACAGCCAAATAATATCAAACAATTAATCATCTAATCATCCAACTCGTTTCAAGTAATTGATGTAAGCATACCAGAGAAGAGATGCGATGCCAAACGAAGTCACCAATTCAACCTATTTACTGGCGATGCCACAGAGGAAGAAGTCGCTATTACAGTTTTCAATTCGTCCGGCACCAAGAGCATTATGCCCGACTTCACTGTTCCCCATGTCATCATCAGTCGGAAGCACGACCTTACCATGAGCCTTCACCAATCTCCACCTATCAGGGGCGCTCGAAATCGGTGAAATCAAAGTGATTTTAGTTGACAATACAGTTAAATCAAGTGCGGAACGGTGAAATCAAAGTGATTTTAGTTGACAATACAGTTAAATGAAGTGCGGAAATCAAGAAAGAGTGGAGGATTTGTATCCTACGAGTGGATTTCCATGGAGATTAGGAACCCTAATTACGAGAATTTGGTGAGACATAGGGGAGTGGGTGAGAAGCAAGGATTAAAATTTGGTTGGAACCCTAATTAACTTTTGAAGCGTGCAGATGCATTCACTAAAAAAATAATCCGCCTATTTGAATTTTCATCTTGTCACCGATAACATGGTCGCAATTAATAAATACATTTTCATTTTTCAAGTTTTTATGTATTTTTCCCACAAATTGCCACCGAAAATAAAAAGGTGACAAAAATTGCAACCACTTTGCTACCATATCATGGTAAATATACTTATTTTCATTTCCGTGGCAAATCGGTGGCTACATTTGCTATCATTTTTTTCGGTGGCAAATTTTGGTCACAATTGCCCAATTTTCTAGTAGTGTATGCCAAACTTTCAACTGTCTTAAAATCAAAAGGTTATATGCAGTCTGCCAATGATTATTCTTTATTTACCAAGTTAATGGGATCGTCTACGGTTCATGCAACATTATATGTGGACAATATCTTGGTAAAGGGGAATAATCCTGAGGAGAGAACTGCTCTTAAAGCTTTTTTGCATGATGCTTTTCAAATAAAAGATTTTGGGTCTTTGAATTATTTTCTTCGCATAGAGGTTCATGCTCACTCGAATGGGATTATCTTGTCACAAAGAAAGTTTGCCAAAGATTTACTAGCTGAGTTTGATTCATCAGACCTGGATATTCAAAATTCTCCTTTACCATCTCATTTACAATCGAAGTTAAAAGATGGTGATTGTCACGGCCCCTGGCCCGGTGTGACCCGGTCCAGGAGCCGCAGGACAGAAACCCGTGGTATTTGATTATTTAATTTGGCAGCGGAAATAATTGACAAGATCTTTTAAACTAAAAATGCCCAGTTATTTTATTTCACAATTTGGGATGAACCCCGTAATTTACAATAAAGGAAATTTCACGAGGAAATCCATGGTTTTACAAAACAAGTTTATTTATTTTATTGAACCACTTCATCAAGCTTGTAATGCTACATAGCACTTTTTCCTTGATCACAACAGATCACCTGAAACATGTTTTAAAAAGGTTTTGTCAGCGGGGAAATACTGGCGAGTCATTCAATTTGCACGAAAGACACATTGTTATAAATTTACAACATTAAGGGTTTTTATATTTGCCCCTATCATATAATTAATATAATTAACTGGTTTGAGCTGTCACTCGACCGAATCTATGACTGTGGACATATCACTAATTAGGCTCGCCCACCTAACAGTGATAAATCGTTAGTAGTAATGTGCACAAAGCCCCCACATACTGCCAGTAACTAAAGATCAGCAAAGACTTAATCACTGCAAAATATAACTGGAAAACATTTAGGGTTTTGCAAAGTAATTTGATAAAAAGAGAATGACTCACATTGCAGGTTTAATCGGACAGAACCTTGCCTACTGATTTAATCTTGTAAACTAATTTAAATAACAATGCATACGAAACTAGGTCAGTAACTTAATACAACATTTAGGATAAGCTCACGAAATCAAAACCCTCACGACGAATGAAAAAATATAGACCGAATTCGGGCAGCACTTAAACATCCATCGGATTGGTTTCAATCGATTGAACATTGTATCGTGGAAGTGATCGAGTTAATACCCTGTAATCGTAGCAGCGTTTCCCTACTTAGAATTACGATTTTGAGTAGTAAACTTCGTTTTCGAACAAAATTTTCGAACACAGATGAACTGCTCATACACCAGCAATTTATAGCTACTTTTTGGGTTTTACGCAGCCCGCGTAAACCCTTAAAAGAACTTACGCGGCCCGTGAGGGCCAGCTAGTCTACAACTAGGGCTACCGTGTCACGTATAGGCCCGCCACGTGTGCGACACGTGGCCTGTTCGCTTATCGGTGAACTTTAAGTTGTCGCGGCCCGCGTAACCTTACCTTATGGCTTACGCGGCCCGCGTGGAAACCAATTTTCTTGTTTTCTTGATTTTTCATGCACATTAGGGTTTTAGGGGCCCTGGTTTTCACTTACGAGTCGTTTTGGGACATTTTTGCAGGTCCTTACATCCTCCCCACCTTATTTAGAATCTCGTCCTCGAGATTTACTGAAATAAGTGAGGATACATTCGCTTCATTTTCGATTCCAGCTCCCAGGTATACTCGGGTCCTCTTTTCGAATCCCACTTAACTTTGACAAGTACCAATCTTTTGTGCTTGAGAAACTTGACCTTCCTATCTTCTATTTGAAGTGGTTTCTCAACAAATTTTAGCTTTTCATGCACCTCTGTATCCTAAAGAGGTACTACCAGGGATTCGTCAGATAGACATTTCTTAAGGTTAGATACATGAAACACGTCATGTACTCCGACTAACTCTTCTAGTAGTTTTAGGCGATAAGCAACTGGTCCTATCCACTGAATTACTGGGAATGGTCCTACGTACCTTGGACTTAGTTTTCCTTTCTTACAAAAGCGAACTACCCCTTTCCAAGGAGAAACTTTTAGGAGTACCTTGTCTCCAACTTGAAATTCCAGTGGCTTCCATCGATTGTCTGCATAACTTTTCTGGCGATCTCGAGCCATTTTCAGTCTTTCCTTAATTTGAGTGATCTTATCGGTGGTTTCTTGCACAACTTCGAGACCTGATAATTGACTTGCTCCTTTTTCTGCCCAACAAACTGGAGTTCTGCACTTTCATCCATACAGTGCTTCGAATGGGGCAGCTTCGATACTTGCATGATAACTATTGTTATAGGAGAATTCAATTAAGGGTAGGTGGTTATCCCAATTTCCACCGAAATCTATTACACATGCACCCTGAGCATGTCTTCCAGGGTTTGGATCGTCCTTTCACTTTGTCTGTTGTTTGGGGATGGTAAGCAGTGCTTAAGTTTAGCCTAGTTCCCATGGCTTCTTGGAAACTTGTTCAAAATTGCGAAGTAAAACGACTATCTCTATCTGATACAATAGAGAGTGGGACTCCATGTAAGGATACTACTTCGTCTACGTATAACTTGGCTAATCTTTCCATGCTAAAGGTTTCCTTCATGGGCAGAAAATGAGCCGATTTGGTTAATCGATCCACAATTACCCAAATCGCGTCATTACCCTTTCTGGTTTTGGGTAACATAGTAACAAAGTCCATGGTTATTAGTTCCCATTTCCAAACAGGCATTTCTAGTTGTTGGAGTAACCCTGAAGGTTTCTGGTGCTCTACCTTAACTTGTGAACAAGTTAGACACTTAGATACATATCTAGCTATATCCTTTTGCATTCCTATCCACCAGAAATTATTCTTTAAATCTTGGTACATCTTGTTGTTTCCAGGGTGCATGGTATATCTAGATTTATGGGCTTCCGCTAGAATCTCATCTCTTAAATTTCCTTGTTTAGGTACCCAAATCCTTTTCTTATGTAATCTCCAAATTCCATCGGTTCCTTGCTCTAATTATTTTATCCTTCCCATCATTCCTTCAGCATCATCCTTGATTGCTATGGCTTGAACATTCTTCAGTTGTTCCATTAAATCTAATTGTAGATTTAATCTAAGAGCACGAACTCGCTTTTTCTTTTCATGATGTTTACGACTTAGGGCATCTGCGACTACATTTGCTTTTCCTTTGTGATATTGAATATCACAGTTGTAATCACTTAGAATTTCCATCCATCTCCGTTGTCTCATGTTTAATTCTTTTTTCCCAAATATATATCTTAAACTCTTATGATCTGTATAAATTGTAAACTTACTTCCATACAGATAGTGCCTCCAAATCTTAAGGGCAAAATTATAGCTCCTAACTCTAAATCGTGGGTCGTATAATGTTCCTCGTGCTTTTTCAATTGTCTTGAGGCATACGCAATTACCTTTTTACGTTGCATTAGCACACATCCAAATCCTGGCTTAGAAGCATCACAGTAAACTTCAAAATTCCCTGTTCCTTCGGGTAATTCTAGAATTGGGGCGTTTGTTAACTTTTGCTTTAAAACCTTAAAAGCCTCTTCTTGCCTAGGTCCCCATTCAAACTTCACTGCTTTACAGGTTAGCTTAGTTAATGGCACATCTATCTTAGAAAAATCTTTAATGAACCGTCTATAGTACCCATCTAATCCTAGAAAACTTCTAAATTCTGTGGCTGACTGCGGAACCTTCCATTTGGTGATTGCTTCTATTTTGGAGGGATCTACGTGAATACCTTCGTGATTCACCATATGTCCTAAAAATTGCACCTCCTGAAGCCAAAATTCACACTTAGAGGATTTGGCGTAAAGCTTTTCTTTCCTTAGCAGGGTTAAGAGTGTTCGTAAATGCTCACAATGCTCATTCTGACTTTTGGAATAAATAAGTATATCGTCGATGAAGACAATCACAACTTTATCCAAGTACGGTTTACAGATTCTATTCATCATATCCATAAATGTTGCAGGAGCATTTGTTAACCCAAAGGGCATGACTGTAAACTCATAATGACCATACCTGTTCTAAAAGTGGTTCTAGGTATGTCTTCCTCTTGTACTTTCAACTGACGATATCTGGAGCGTAAATCTATCTTAGAAAAATACCTAGCTCCCTGAAGTTGATCAAAAAGGTCATCAATCCTAGGTAATGGGTATCGATTCTTAATTGTAACCTTATTCAATTCCCTATAATCGATACACATTCGCATTGAACCATCTTTCTTGTTTACAAACAGCATCGGTGCTCCCCAAGGGGACGACCTAGGTTGTATAAACCCTTTGCTTAACAATTCATCTAACTGCTTTTTCAGTTCTAACATTTCGGTGGGTGCTAACCGATAAGGTGCATTGGCTATCGATGTAGTTCCAGGAATTAGATGAATTCTAAATTCCACCTCCCTGTCGGGTGGTAATCCATGTAGTTCTTCGGGGAATACATCTGGGTATTCTGATACTACTGGAATTTTCTTAAGTTCCTTACCTTTAGTGTTAATGATTACCGAAATCATATACATTATTCCTTGTTTTCTTGAATAACTGACCATTTTCATTACTGAAAAAAATTTCAGTGGCTTACGTGGCTTATCTCCTGTAATCACCATTATTTCTCCTATGGGTGTATGAAGTTCTATGGAATTTTTATCACAGAGAATTTGAGCATGGTTGGCTAGTAACAAATCCATTCCTAACACAATATCGAATTTGGCTAAATTCATAGGTAACAGGGCTGCAGAAAATTTATGGCCTAAAAGTTCTATCTTTTCTTCTCGCAAGACCTTATCTATGTGAACAGAATTACCATCTACGGTTTCTACCGTAAAAATCTGCCTAAGGTTGGTTAAGGGTAGGTTAATAGCTTGGCAGAATGAAGTATTTATAAAACTTTGGTTTGCACCAGAGTCAAATAATACTTTTACATAAACGTTGTGAACTAGGAACGTACCAGCTATTACATCAGGGGTTAGTTATGCTTCTTGGGTAGTCAACTGGAATGCTCTTGCATTCTTTTTGGTAGTTCCTTCTGCAGGTTTGGCTTTGTTATCGGTTGGTTTTGCCAATTTAGGGCATTCTGCTAAGAAATGCCCAACTTCCCCACAGTTGTAGCAGACCTTTAATTTCTTCTTGCATTCCTCCTCCCGATGGCCCGGAATTTTGCAGAAATTACAACTTTCCCTGCATTTTCCAAAATGTTTCTTTTTGCAATTTCCGCAAAATGGCGGGGTGGAAGAAGATTCAGTCCCCTTTTTCTTGAAGTTGCTATTATTACTCACGCGAAATCCTTGGGAATCTTTTGAGCTAACTCCTTTTTCCTATTTTATTCTCGCGTAAGCACCAGCACATCGGTCAGAGTGTTGGCTAATTCCACTGCATCGTCAATTGTACGGGGCCTTGCAGCTTTGACGATATACCGAATCTCACTAATTAACCCCCAAATATAGCGAGAAATAAGTAGCGGTTCCGGCGAAGCAAGAGTTGGTACAATTCGGGCATATTCGAAGAATTTCGAAGTATACCCTCTACAGTCCACATCTACCATCCGATGGCTCAGGAATTTATTTGCCATTTGCACTTTTTCATACTCGGGACAGAATTTCCTTTCCACCAATCACTTAAATTCTTCCCAAACCAAGGCATAAGCCATGTCACTTTCCTTAGCTTGCAACACCGTATTCCACCATTCTAATGCTTCTTCCTTGAAAAGGTGAGAAGCATACATGACTTTGTCGTCCTCGGCACATTTACTTATTTTAATTACTGCTTCGGTTTTCTCTAACCAACGCAGTGCAGTAGTTGCCCCTTCATTGCCTGCAAATTTGACAGGTTTACAGGCAAGAAATTCCTTATAGGTGCAACCAGGTGTTGCAACTTTCATTTTCTTGAGTATTGGGGCCTGAATTAAGTTGTCGTTATTGCCACCTCCGTTAACACTATTACTGAAATTATCGTCGCGCGTGCGTTTATTGGGGTGAGCTTGTGAAGGCTCAACAGGGCTTTTAACAGCAGCGACGATTGCCGGGATAACATTGGCTATACCCTGGGCAACTATATTTTCTATATCTTGCTGATTTAGGAAGTGATCCTCATTATTTTGTTCATATTGATTAACTTCGTTGACTGGTTGGTCTTCCGTGTTTTCCATCTAAATAATAATTAACAATATAATTATTACTTATTGGCACCAAATAATTAATAATTAAACCAAATAATTAGCAACTAAACCTAATAAAGCAATCACACACATAAACACGTATAGCCAAAATTGTCGACTTTGCGACTTTCATATTTTATATATTTTTAGTATGCATCCGTACACACCAGTTATCTTACCAAAGTTTTATTTTAAGTTATTTTACATGATTATATTTTTATTATTTATTATTATTTTTTTATTATTAAACACATAACCACACCATCATGCAACCACAACCAACTGGCGTTTCAGAAATGACACTCCCTCTCGTCGTATTTCCATGAGATTTGTTCCCCCACTTCTCGGATTCGATTTCCTGCATCCACCAGCTCCTCGCCATAGTGGCGGAGTTCAGCCAAGTTCTCAGTGCTCATAGGTGGGTTTGGTGCAGGTTCAGGGTCAAACTGGGGGGAAAAGTGTTAGGGTTATTTATAAGATTCTGAAATTGCCAGTCGGTGGTCCACCATTCTTCTAGCTTTCCTTGTAGAGGTCAGGGGTTGACAATGGGATCTGGGATAGCAGGCTCTAGATTAACTAGAAGTTGTGATTCAATTGGATAATTGAAGAGGTTTTCATCGGCAGGTCCGATGAGGTCGCTAAGTGCCGGTTTACGATCCAACTCCTCCCATGATGGCATTTCCTGGGCTTGCCTGGAACTTTCCCCAATCTCTTTTCCTTTCCCCTTATCCTTCGGATCCTCAGTCTTTATAACTTTCTACACCACTGGTTTCTTCCTACGCATACGCCTCCAGCCTACCGGTCTTCTTCTCTTTTTCGTCTTTGGTTTCTCCTGCGGTTGGGCTTGGAACACCATTGGCTCTTCAGTATCATCCTGGTAGCCAGTGAAAGTGCCGGTAGTATCCATATCGGTGCTATGGATAGTAAAGTTTCGGAGTGCCTCCGACAGTTCATTCATGCTGTTAGCACACATGAAGAAACACACACAAATTTAAATTAAGATTTATTTATTGTAAATGTTAAGTTTTCACAAAATCACAGAATAGCAACCAGGAAAATTAAGTATTTCTAAATACTTAATTTTCTTAAATCAGTGGCTCTGATACCACCTTTTTCTGTCACGGCCCCCGGCCCGGTGTGACCCGGTCCAGGAGCCGTGGGACAGAAACCCGTGGTATTGGATTATTTAATTTGGCAGCAGAAATAATTGATAGGATCTTTTAAACTAAAAATGCCCAATGATTTTATTTCACGATTTCGGACGAACCCCGTAATTTACAATAAAGGAAATTTCATGAGGAAATCTCTGGTTTTACAAAACAAGTTTATTTATTTTATTGAGCCACTTCCTCAAGCTTGTAATGCTACATAGCACTTTTTCCTTGATCACAGCAGATCACCTGAAACATGTTTTAAAAAGGTTTTGTCAGCGGGGAAATACTGGCGAGTCATTCAATTTGCACGAAAGACACATTGTTATAAATTTACAACATTAAGGGTTTTTATATTTGCCCCTATCATATAATTAACTGGTTCAGCAGTCACTCGACCGAATCTGTGACAGTGGACATATCACTAATTAGGCTCGCCCACCTAACAGTGATAAATCGTTAGTAGTAATGTGCACAAAACCCCCACATACTGCCAGTAATTAAAGATTAGCAAAGACTTAATCACTGCAAAATATAATTGGAAAAAATTTAGGGTTTTGCAAAGCAATTTGATAAAAAGAGAATGACTCACATTGCAGGTTTAATCAGACGACAGAAGCTTGCCTACTGATTTAATCTTGTAACCTAATTTAAATAACAATGCATACGAAACTAGGTCAGTAACTTAATACGACATTTACGATAAGCTCACGAAATCAAAACCCTCATGACGAATGACAAAGTATAGCCCAAATTCGGACAGCACTTAAACATCCATCGGATTGGTTTCAATCGATCGGACATTGTATCGTAGTAGTTATCGAGTTAATACCCGGTAATCGTAGCAGCGTTTCCCTGCATAGAATTACGATTTTGAGCGGTAAACTTCGTTTTCGAACAAAATTTTCGAACACATATGTACTGCTCATGCACCAGCAATTTATAGCAACTTTTTGGGTTTTACGCGGCCCGCGTAAACCCTTAAAAGAACTTACGCGGCCCGCGAGGGCCACCTAGTCTACAACTAGGGCTACCGTGTCGCGTATAGGCCCGCCACGTGTGCGACACATGGCATGTTCGCTTATCCGCTGAATTTTAAGTTGTCGCAGCCCGCATAGCTTAACTTATGACTTACACGGCCCGCATGGAAACCAATTTTCTTGCTTTCTTGATTTTTCATGCACATTAGAGTTTTAGGGGTCCTGGTTTTCACTTACAAGTCGTTTTGGGACATTTTTGCAGGTCCTTACCGTGATTCTCTTCTTGATCCTTTGAAATATAGGCAGCTTATAGGCAAGTTGAATTATCTCACACATACAAGGCCGGATCTTTCATTTGCAGTCCAGTTTTTGAGCCAATTTATGCAAGATCCTCGTCTACCTCACTGGCCTGCAGCCTTACATACATTGGCATATGTCAAGGGCACTATTACAAAAGGGTTATTTTTCAATAACTCAAATTCATTTGATCTTCAGGCTTATTGTGATTCTGACTGGGCTTCATGTCCTAACACTGGAAGGCATGTTAGTGGCTATTTTGTTACACTTGGAGGTTCTCCAATTTAATGGAAATTGAAAAAGCAACCCACTATGGCTTTAAGTTCAGCTGAAGCTGAATATCGCTCAATGCGACGAGTCACTGCTGAATTAGCTTGGTTAACCCGGTTACTACACGAGTTGTAGGTTCCAAATCTCACTCCTATTCCTTTAAAATGTGATAATCAAGCTGCGATCTATATTGCTAAGAATCCCGTGTTTCACGAACGAACATAGCACATAGAGCTTGACTGCCATTTTGTTCGTGAGAAACTTCAAGACGGGCTTATTTCACGCATACTCGTACAACTGATCAACTTGCTGACATTTTTACGAAGAGCTTAGCTGTTCCACATCATCGAGAAATTCTATCCAAGTTGGGTGTTGTTATACCGCCAACTTGAGGGGGATGTTGACTTAATAAAGTCAAATTACTATTTTACCCTCTAATTATTTTGTTTATTGTTAGTTAGGAAGTTAGAGAATGGTTAGTCAGTTAGTGTTTGTCTGTATATAATTAGGGCTTGTATCATTTTGGGGATAATTCAATTCAAGCTTTTCATTCTCTCAATTTACAGTAATAGCTAGTTCCATGTATATGGATGGGTTCGTGATATCGAGTTCAAAGTGGGTTCTCAAAGCAGGTTGAGTGATCGAGTTGTCAACTGTCCAGTTGAAACTGGTTTAACTGTGAGATACTTAAACTGAGTCCTACCCTATGGGTTGAAACGGGTCCAAACTGGGTTGGCTATAGATCAGGTTCAAACCAGGTTTAGGTAAGGTAGGGTTGTCTGGTTCGGTTTCTAACCCGGCTTAGGGTTGCATCTCTAATGGAGACTAAGTTGGCAAATTTGGGGCAAGCATTAAAACATGTACATTTAATTAAGAGTTAAATGCTTTGTTTGGTCCCTGTAGTTTGCACTTTTTACAGAGTTGATTCCTAGACTTCAATAATTAGATAGGTGATTTAGTTGTTGCAATTTTTGAACTCGGGTGATCCTTATCACTAACCTAGGTTAGATTTCTCAATTAAGTGTATGTAAATTGTCTATTTTACCCCTATGATTTAAGATAAAACAATTAAAAAAAGTAAAAAATAAGATAACATATAATGGGGCCCACCACCTCTTCTTTAAAACCATACACGTCTTCTTTTACAAAGAGGCCATCATCTCCACCACCACCACTAGTGTTCTCTACCATTTCCGGTAAAGTTAGGCAGATCCGGATGAACCTAACAACACCACCCCCTCCCACCATCATCAATCAGACTTCATTTGCATCATTATCAAGAGATTTTATTATCCATCAAGAGGTGAGAGACACTGCTAGTTACTAGTCATTGTATCGCCATCATCGAACGATTGAAGGGTATCCACACATCGTATCACCATCATCTTTCGACCACCTGTATCCATGCTAGATCCAATTTCCGATAAATCTGCAGATCTCAAATCAACTCAAACACTTCTTTCAAATCTATATCCGATTTGGGCAACAACATAGCTACTGATTTAATTTTTTCCTTTTGGCATCTACAATGTAACAGTTTTAGAATGATTTAATTTTTGCCTTTTGGGTGTGATTGGTTTGTTATTTGGTTCTCGTTTGATCAGTTTTTTCTGGCATCTAATGTGGATTCTGCTCTACAAAGTACTTTTTTATGGTGGTTTCATATGTGTTCGAGCAAATCTTGCAACAGATATGGCATTTTGTTCTTTATGCTTATTTCATTGGCGTTATTTTTTTCACAGTAATATTTGAAAATGGTATTTATGTTTCAATGGCGTTCTTCCTATACTCAATATTTGGTGCCGGGGATTTGTTCACAGCGGAAGAAGATAAGTCTTCCTCAAATGGATCAGACAAGTATGTTTCACACAAAAAGAGATCTTTGTTTTCATTATTAATATTAATTGTTGTTTGGGATCTAATATATGCGTATTGTTTACGATCAATGGCGTTTTAGACCTGGTTACGTATATCGGATTAGTTGTGAATATTGACGTTAATTTGTAAACATCAGTTCTTATTATTTATTAATTATTAAACTTATGGTGTTTTCATTAACATGTTTTAGGAAGACAGTTACATCAGTTCTTCATATTGTTTATTATTCATGTAATGGCGTTTTCATTAATATGTTTTATTAAGAAAGTAACATCAGTTATTCCTGTTGTTTATTATTCAATTAATGGCATTTTATCGATAATTGATAATGTTTTAAGGAGACATTTTCTATGTTAAATATTTCGCCAATGGCGTTTTTCTTAATTCGTTCTCACTGTGTTTTTCAGACGAGGGTGTAACTTTGAATGAAAGTTCTTGCCCAAAAACTGGTTTTCCATTGATCATTCCTGACATTAGTGAAGAGATAAAGCCAAAAATGTACATGATATTCCCAAGCCTCGATGATTGTTATTCATTGTATGTAAGGTATGCGACGGCTTGCGTTTTTTCTGTCAGAAAAGGGACGGACTGAAAAGATAAACGCCAAAGGACAAACACATATTAAGTATTACATGTGTACGGGATCTGGGGTATATAAGGACAAGAAGGTTGATATGTTGGTCTTGAATCAAAAGGAAAGGATTGTGCGATCCAACTAATCAAATAGGACTGGTTGGGGAGCAAAATTATGTGTAATATTTGAGGCTAAATCATGGAAGGTCTAAAAGTTTGTTGAGGAGCACAACCTTGATTTTGTTGAACAACCTGATAAGCATTTTCTTCCATCTGAACGAAACCTCACTCAGATCAAGAAGCATGTTATGCATAGTTGTCTATGTTGAATTTGGGGTCGGTTAAGGCGTTTAATGTTATGAAGACTTGTTTTGGCAGATTTGAAGACGTGGATGCAAGTAAAGTTGATTTTAAGAACTACAAGAGGCAAATTAACTTGTTCATAGGGGAATACGATGTTGAGATGGTTGTGAGACATTTGCATGAAAAGAAACAGTCCCATCCTAATTTCTCATACGATTACTTCACAGACGATGATAATCGTTTGAAAGGACTCTTTTGGTGTGATGATCAATGCAAACGTAATTACCACGTGTTTGGTGATGTGATTTCGTTTGATGCCACTTATCGTTCCAACAAGTAATATTTATAATTCTATTTTTTGTGTGTTTTGGCATTTTCATTTTTTAGATGCATTGGCGTTTTGTTCTTGTTTCATTTTTTTCAATGGCGTTTTCATATGTAGATACGCTATGGTGTTTGTACCGTTCACTGGTATAGACAATCACCACTGCAATGTTACGTTTGGTGCTACATTATTGGTGTCAGAAACTGCTGATACGTAATATGGTTGTTGATAATTTTTCTAAAAGTTTTTGGTGCTCAACCAAAAGTTCTTGTCACTGACCAAGATCCAGCAATGAAAAAGGCTATTTTTGGTGTATTTGTTGAAACGAGGCATCGGTTATGCATGTGGCATGTGATGCATAAACTTTCTCTAAAGCTTGATTTTCTTATTTTCATGTGTTTGGGATTTTAAGATATATGGCGTTTTGCCATTCATAACTGTTTTTCATGTTAGTTTTTTTGTTTCTAATGTATTTATTCCATGGCGTTTTCGTGTTTTATATAGGTTAGTGTTAAGCTATGCAATTCCACCAATTTCAAAGAACGTATTTGTGGTGTTGTGTGGACGGATATTCTTACATGTGAAGAGTTTGAATCAGGATGGGAAGAGGTTATTGAAGAGTTTAATTTAGATGATAATGACTGGCTTTCTGATATGTTTGCACTTAGGGATTCTTGGATCCTTGCATACTATAGAATGGAGGAAACTGTCGGGCCTTATGCGTATGACATCGAGGTTGGAGAGTGAGAACCATTTTTTTGGTCAAGTGTGCAATGCAAAATCTACTCTTGTTGAGTTCAAAACTCATTACGAAACTGCAATAGAAAGACAGCGTCACACGCACCGAAAAACTGATCATGAATCTCGATACAAACGCCCCCAGTTGAAAAGTAATTATAAAGTGTTTGAGAGCCAAGCTCTTGTGTTATACATAAAAAATATTTTTTGTGACATTCAAGTTGAGCTAATCGGGATTGGGGATTGCTAAAATTAACTTTATGAAGAGCAGCCCGATCGGTTGTTAAGTTCTACATAAATGATTTCAGCAGCCTTGTACATCCTTATTCGAGGTAAAAAATGGCATTTTTGCGTATTTTATTTGGCGTTTTATGAGTATGATGTTTATTATATTTTTAAACATTTATTTTTTCTGCCTGAGGTTTTTTTTTGTTTGTTGTTTGATGGTGTTTTATACGCACAATGTCCGCATGACATTTTATACATATATTGTTTTTAGCGTTTTTTTTTTCAGGTAATGTACCGTAAGTCTGATTGCACCAGTTGTTGCTAATGCAGGCGTTTTGAGCAGTTTGGTTTGCTATGTAGACATATATTTTATGTTTTGAGAAGTTTGGATATTAAGGAATTTCCATAACAGCACATTTTGAATATATGTCGTAAAGAGGCTTCGCCAAATTGCTCTTCCTATTACTCAATGAGTCATGATTTTATGACCAAGCTTGATCCCGATGTGCAAAGTATGATGCGAGAATTTTTTTTTTTTTTTTTGAAACGGAGTATACTTTGAACCGTTTATCTGGTAATAAGGAGGAGTTATCCCTATACACAATCTTATATGAAGAAGGTTCAAGATAAGCAGATTGTTGCTCCTCCTCCTAGTACTAGGGATAGATTTGCGGAGATAACAGGGCAATATCAAAACGATAAGTATAACAATCCTCCTAAAACATCCCTAACGTCCCTATTATACCCCGAATACTCGTTAAAGGGCCTAAAATACCTTAGTAGTAATATAAATCAAATAAAAACAAAATTATACTGCCCTCGCGGGCCGCGACTCGGTCAGCAAGGTCTGTTTTGGGGCACGACAAGGTGACACTAGGCCAGACCCTAGTCCGCCACGTGTCCTGTTACGCGTCAAGGGAAGATAGGAGACTCGCCAAGCCTACAACCCTAGCCTATGGCCTCGCGGGCCACGAAGGGCGACCCCATGTTGGTCGCGGGGTGCGAGCCGCCTTATGTTAGGCGTATATAAGGGGCCTCAGGCCTCAGTTCATTCTCGTTCATAATTTTCTTTCTCTCTCAAAAACTATAGTGCGATTACTCTCGGGTATTATACCCCTAAAAAGCGAAGCTCTGCCTCGTTCTAAGTATTATAACTCCTGATCACGTATTTGTTACCCTACCTGATTGATCTAGGGCTCCGTAACGCATGTCAAGGCTCTGCCTGACTCGGTTCGTTGGAGTTCTGTCTCGTGTTGTATGACTAATGTGATTTGGGTTATCTTACTAACACGTGTGCATTGTTTAATTTTAATAAATAATAACATGAGAAACACCAGGAAGCTATAATATTATCTAAGTCAGCAATGTGAGTATATCTTGCTTTTTGTCACCTTTTTGTGAGTCAGACTGTTTTACCAAAACCTCAAATGTTTTAAATTATACTTAACAGTGATTGAGTCTATGTATTACAATTACTGCCGGTATGTTGGGGTTTTGTATACATTACTTTTAATCCGTTACTATTGGACAAAGAGTTAGACAATGAGTAACATGACTACAAGTCAGGTGTTGACATTACTGAATGAGTAATTGGGTAGATATAAGTATTGTAATCGCTCTCGATACTGTAAAGTTATAAAACTGTTTTGATTAAACTGGAAATGCACTCGCCAGTATTTCTTGTTGATAAAACATTTTTAAAACGTGTTTCACGTAACTTAATTTTCAATAATTAGGGTTTATCCCTATAAATGTATTGTAATGAAAACTTGGGTTTTATCCCATTTATTTATAGTATAAAAAGTTTGGTGTTTTAAACTCTAATAAATATATCCTAACTACGATCCTGATTTCTCATTTCCGCTGCCAAACTAATAAACACTGATACCACCCGCTCTGAGATTGCTCGCGGCCGCCCGCTTCCGGGGCAGGGGTCGAGGTCTCCAACAACAAAAATCTAATAAGAGTCCCTGTTGGGTATAATTCGAAAGGTTTTGGATCTAGCAAGCGTTTTAAATCCAAACGGGAGGAAGCAATTGAAAAAACAAAAACAAAAGGGAAGCCCGGGGTGAAAGAAAGACAGTGTAAGAATTGTAAAGCTTTCGGACACTACGCATCGACATGCAAGAAGGCCGTAATTAAAAGACAATCGACACGGTCTTCGAGAGCAAGTGAAGAGTAGTTTGGCGTTTTTTATATTTTATATTTTTTATTTTTTTCATATGAAATTTTTGAGCATGTAAGAACACATAGTATTGAGAACAAAACTAAATCTCTAATAAACGACGTCTGCCATATGTGGCTTTTGAACTTGTTGGCGCTTTAAATTGTATGGTATTAAGTAAAATATGGCGTTTGTTTTTGGTGTGATCAATGGAAGGGCTTGAGACGTTGTTTAAATAAGATGTTTTTGGCGCGTAGTTTAGGAAAAATAATTATAATAAATGTTAGTAATAAAGTTTCAGTTGTTTCAGTTACTTACTGTTTGTTTAGCTTTATCTGTTAAAGCTGTAATGTGTTCCATAATCAAGTTTGGCATTTTAGATAAAGATGGCAAAATACAACAAATTAACTTTTGTAAGGCAAAATAATGTTATGGCGTTCGAAACACAAAGATTGCGTTTTGAAACATATATCAGACATACACATTGTAAATAATATTGATGGCGTTTAGAAACAAGTAGATGCAATAGTCTAAACCAGATACATTACTTATAAAATGAAAGCAATTCATGGCGTTTAAGTTAATCTACATATTCATTCATCCTTTATTCAATTCTCTTACACCATTTTTTATACAATTCAGTAATTTTTGGAGTTTTTTAATAATATGTGATTAAAGGAAATTATTGTAGTTTTGGCGTTTGTGGCGATTTTGGCGTTTTATATCTAACTAGAGAAATAAATTATTTTATTAGCAGAAAGTACATAACAAACCACAGAAAATGACAAACACATACACCAAAAAAAAGAAAAAAAAACAATCAAGAAATCATTGTCTGTCTAAGAAGTATCCATCGTTCCCTTCGTCTTCTTGTTCGGATTCTTGGTCAAAATTCAGATCTAAACCTTCATCGTCGGTGTCTTCGTCTTTGTCTTGAAGATTTTGGTACCTCCATGTGAACATGTCATCCAACAACGCCAATTTTTTGGTCATTTCTGTGTTCAAACATGTTGAGTTACATTATTCATGTAGGAACCCAAGACGCTGTTTGGTCATGATGTTTTCAACCGTGTAGTCTTCCTGCTGCCCGTAGTCACATACAACAGTCACCAAATCAGTGTCTTCATCCAAACGCCAAGATTGGATGACTGGCTTGACAATTGGATTTGCATTGTTTGGTCCAAATTTTCTGGTTAATCTTCGTCTAACCATCTGTGTTTTCTCACAGAGGTTATCAATAGGAATGCCAAGGGCAAGGATCTCCCTCTGAACTTGTTCGTCCAAGTTCAGTATGGTGTTAACTGTTCTTAAAAGATTCTTCTTCTTGTATCAAAGACGATTATGAATAAATTGAGAACCAAACTGCCATCTATGGTTTTTGAACATTTTGGCGTTTTAGATTGAATGGTATTTAGTAAAATATGGCGTTTATTTTTGGTGTGATCGATGGAAGGGCCTTGACGTTGTTTATATAAGATGTTTTTGGCGCGTAGTTTAAGCGGGATTTTTTTACAATAAATGTTAGTAATAAGTTTCCGTCGTTTCAGTTACTCTGTTAAAGCTGTAACGCTTTTCATCGTTAAGTTTGCCGTTTTGTATGAATGACGTTTTAGATAAAGATGGCGTTTCATCCGGAAGGGACTGATGTGTATTGCACGTAGTTTAAGGCGATAATTTTAATGGCGTTTGACTTATGAGTTTGGCGTTTTGTATTAGAGTAGTCAAAAGACACTATTACCCTTAATGAAGCGCGTCAATTTAATAAAGTTGATGTTATTTACCAAAATGCCACCGTGCCAATCTAATCCATCATGATTTTTTATCCAACAGATGAAGGGCGTTCTCACTGTTTTCACACTAATAAGCGTTTTCACTAAATCTTGCCCCTATATATATATATATATATATATATAGAGAGAGAGAGAGAGGATCCTGTACATTAATCCAGAAGTGTGAGAAGTGTATTATAACACTATATATAACACTATATAACACCATATAAACACCAACAATATGTAACACTATATAACACATATAACACCATAGTTTGTCTGATAGCATGTTTATAATATATGTATAGTGTTATATATTGTTACATAGTGTCATATAGTGTCATATAGTTTTACATAGTGTTATATGGTGTTACATAATGTTATACGATGTTTATATGGTGTTATATAGTGTTATATATAGTGTTATAATACACTTCTCATACTTCTCACACTTCTGGATTAATGTACAGGATCCCTATCCTATATATATATATATATATATATATATATATATATATATATATATATAGGGTTGGGCTATATAGAAAACCCTAAAAATTTAAGAAAACTTTGGAAACTCAAAAGTCCCCCCATTTTTACCCAACCTCCCGACATTTTTTTTTTGAAAAAAATAACACATGTAATATACATGTTTTTAAGAGTTTTGGGCAAAAAAAAACAAAAAAGCGCTGAAGGGATGTTTTTAAAAAAATAAACAAATTTCAGCAAACTCCGGGTGACTAATGGCAACAAAGGCTGAAACTTGCTGAAATTTGTTTTTCTTATTAAAAAGATTCCTTGGGCGCTGTTTTGTTTTTTTGGCCCAAAACTCTTAAAAACATGTATATTACATGTGTTATTTTTTCAAAAAAAAATGTCGGGAGCTTTGAGTTTCCCGGGTTTTCTCAAAATGGAGGGTTTTCTACCTAGCTTTAGCCTATATATATATATATAGCTTAGGTTAACGTACAATAGCTCTTATCGTACAATATGTACGCGCTCATCTCAGCCGTCCAGTCCAATCCGGTGCGAATTCAATTTTGAACATGCGATTTATGCTGAAATACCAACATGCAAAATTGCTTTATATACATGTTCAAATCACATTGGATAGATGGTTTTTTCATAAAAAAATTAAAAAAATCATAAAAAACTAAATCAAATTCACAAACACATATGTAAGAAAATAGAGAACTAATCCTTACAAAAGGTTTTTTCCAAAAATCATAAAAATTAACTTTTCTGATATATATATATATACATATATATATATATAGGGAGGGGCTCATGCGAGAACCACCCTTCCACCCTTATTGTGAGAACCAATGTGAACACAACCTAAAATAGCTAAAAAACCTAAAAAAAAAAAAACTAACCCCCACCCCCCCCCCAAAAAAAAAAAAAACTAAACCCCCACCCCCCCCCCCAAAGCTAAATGTTAAAAACTAAAACCCCCAAAAAACCTAAAAAGAAAACCTAACCCCCCCCAAACCTAAACCCCACTGCCCCACCCTCCAAAAACCTAAACCCCCCCCCCCCAAGCTAAAATACGAAGAACTAAACCCCCAAAAAACCTAAAAAAAACTAAAAAAAAATTAATATTTTATGCTCAAATCGCTACTTTTAGTGGCCAAAAAAAATTTTTTTTTTCTTCGAAAAGTAGCGATTTTTATATAAAGAATTATAAAAAAATTGTGTGATTTTTAGCTATTTTTAGGCATTTTTTGTGTGTTCACATTGGTTCTTGCTGTTCTCACAATAAGAGTTGGTTCTCGCATGATCTTCTCCCTATATATATATATATATATATATAGGGGATGGATCATGAGAAAACTAGTTTAAATGAGAAAACCAAAAAACTAACTAAAAATGCCTAACACATATAACACTATAGTTTGTCTGATAGCATGTTTATGATAGACGTATAGTGTTATATATTGTTACATAGTGTCATATAGTGTCATATAGTTTTACATAGTGTTATATGGTGTTATATAATGTTATACGATGTTTATATGGTGTTATATAGTGTTATATATATAGTGTTATAATACACTTCTCATACTTCTCACACTTCTGGATTAATGTACAGGATCCCTACCCTATATATATATATATATATAGGGTTGGGCTATATAGAAAACCCTAAAAATTTAAGAAAACTTTGGAAACTCAAAAGTCCCCCCATTTTTACCCAACCTCCCGACATTTTTCTTTTTTTGAAAATAAATAACACATGTAATATACATGTTTTTAAGAGTTTTGAGCCAAAAAAACAAAAAAGCGCCGAAGGAATGTTTTTAAAAATAATAAACAAATTTCAGCAAACTCCGGGTGACTAACATGTGTTAGGCAACAAAGGCTGAAACTTGCTAAAATTTGTTTTTCTTATTAAAAAGATTCCTTCGGCGCTTTTTTGTTTTTTTTTTGTCCCGAAACTCTTAAAAACATGTATATTACATGTGTTATTTTTTCAAAAAAAAATGTCGGGAGCTTTATATTTCCCGGGTTTTCTCAAAATGGAGGGTTTTCTACCTAGCTTTAGCCTATATATATATAGCTTAGGTTAACGTACAATAGCTCTTATCGTACAATATGTACGCGCTCATCTCAGTCGTCCAGTCCAATCTCCAATCTGGTGCGAATTCAATTTTGAACATGCGATTTATGCTGAAATACCAACGTGCAAAATTGCTTTATATACATGTTCAAATCACATTGCAGAGATGGTTTTTTCATAAAAAAATTAAAAAAATCATAAAAAACTAAATCAAATTCACAAACACATATGTAAGAAAATAGAGAACTAATCCTTACAAAAGGTTTTTTCCAAAAATCCTAAAAATTAACTTTTCTAATATATATATATATATAGGGAGGGGCTCATGCGAGAACCACCCTTCCACCCTTATTGTGAGAACCTTGAGAACCAATGTGAACACAACCTAAAATAGCTAAAAAAACCTAAAAAAAACCTAACCCCCACCCCCCCCCCCAAAAAAAAAAAAAAACTAAACCCCCACCCCCCACCCCTAAAGCTAAATGCTAAAAACTAAAACCCCCAAAAAACCTAAAAAGAAAACCTAACCCTCCCCCCAAACCTAAACCCCACTGCCCCACCCTCCGAAAACCTAAACCCCCCCCCCCCCAACCTAAAATGCTAAAAACTAAACCCCCAAAAAACCTAAAAAAATCTATAAAAAATTTTTTTTTAATATTTTTATGCTCAAATCGCTACTTTTAGTGGCCAAAAAATTTTTTTTTTTTTTTGCTTCGAAAAGTAGCGATTTTTATATAAAGAATATTAAAAAAAAATTATGTGACTTTTAGCTATTTTTAGGCATTTTTTGTGTGTTCACATTGGTTCTTGCGGTTCTCACAATAAGAGTTGGTTCTCGCATGATCTTCTCCCTATATATATATATATATATATATATATACTAGTGGGGAACCCGCGCGTTGCAGCGGTGTCGACAATACACGGCCACAAATCCCATTCCAGTCATATATATAGTGCCCGCAGTTATTAAATCCAAGTTATTTAGTGCCCTAAGTTATTAAATCCAAGTTATTTAAGTTATTAAATCCAAGTTATTTAGTGCCCTCAGTTCCAAACGGGTTGCTTCTAGCCTATCAAGTTACTTAAGTAGAACTCCACAGCAAAAATGCACCGATAGCATCGATTGAACATTAACATGCACCAGCGTACATACATTAACGTTGACAACAAACACATAAATAATAGTCGACAATGAAAATCATAATTTAACATAGCCTGAAAGCATCGATCATGATAAACAAGTGTAAGAGTGAAATATATATTGATGATAGCCGAGTAGAGAACTCAAAAGTATTGATCACTTTATCATGACTGAACTTGAAGTTAAAGGCTTAGATCTCAAGTCGAATTTCGAGTTTAACCCGAGTTTGGCAATGTTCAACCATGAATTCTAATTTATCATTTCCCATAAAGAATAACCAATCTCAACAAAACACCATCTGTATATAACATCCATCACAAATCGCATAAGTGGTACATATTGTCCATTCTAGAAATAAAACTGTTGTACTAAAGTCTCAGCACAACCAAAAAAAAAAAAGCAGAATTTAGCAGTGTACCGAATAATCAATACTCTAAATGGCTCCATCTTTACCAAACCTTAAATCTATGAGCCTAACACACATGATACAACCACGGTATAGTCCGAGGGCGCGATCTAACTTCAAGAATTCCCGTAAAGTTTTGCATAGACTCTCTTAGTCCTATACACCACAATCATACTCAAGACAAATGCTATGAGACAAAGAACTGACAAGATTCCGCAAGTGATGGAGTAGCATATGGTTCCATAGCACGTCAGTACTTCGCCATCTGTGAGCGTGTTAAGGTTTGTAGCACTTTGCATCTTGGCTTCATAGTCATAAATGGCGTTAGCAATGACACCGGAGAAGATTAGTGAACCAGCCGGGCTAGCAAGTGTAAGAAAGTTATACAACGCACCAAAACTCTTTAGCCCGAATAGTTCTGACACAGCAGATGGCATAATGGCCCAATGGGCACCGTAACACGATCCCATCACAACTGAGACAATGTATATCACCCCTGGTGCATTAACGACATAGTAGAGAAGTGAACACGACATCACTACTTGAACCGCAGCCATTGCCACTTATTATGTTTAAGTGAACACGGATTGTAGCTCAGATGTAGTTTTTTGCATATTAGTTCACACATTTAGTGGCAAACATTGTTATGTTTTAAGTCAAAATGTCTCACTTATTATATTTAATTCAAACTGTCTCACTCCTTATGTTTGGACGCGGTAACAGGTCAGGGCAGGTTCGGGTCAGCTGAGTTCAGGAAAGAATAGGCGATTTGAAAATTATTAGTTTGGTTTGGGTCGGGTCAGGTCAGGACGGGTTTGAGTCAGAATGGGGACTTAATAAAATATTATTGTGGTTCGGGTAAGGACGGGCCGGCTTAAATAAAGATTATTTTGGTTCGGGTAAGGACATCCTTGGTTTTAAAATGTACTACAACATCCTTGGTTTTAAAATGCGCGATGTGCTCCGATGCATTTTGATCCCAAAAGCCGTGCATCACGTTTGTGAGGCGTTTGTTATTTAAAAAATTATTTATAGACATGATTTTAACTTGTTAACTTTAAACACTAAAGATTTAGAGATTAAAATAAATAAATACAAAAAGTAGCCCTAATACCATCAAAGAAGTTCAATCTGTGTACAAGTAGTCTATGCAAAAGGTATAAGTAATCTAGATAGGAACTCACTTAACAACTTCATCAGTTCATTGTACAAGCTTATTAAGCACTTTAAACAAGCTCCTTGTACAATATTTTACTCTACAGTCTACAGTGGTCGATTTCAGAAAAAAGCGTGCATTAGGGCGCATCATGCGAGCGCATCAGGAGCGCATTATGCGATTTATAGTGCATCATCCTAGCATCATGTACTCGCAGAGCATCAGCGAACCGTGCGCATCACACGTTATGCACTCCTCATGCGCGCATTTTAAAACCAAGACCACATCATAAAAAAATCATGAACAAGAGTCACATAGTGTCATAGTCACAACAAAAATAAAGTATTATTTCAAATATAAACATAACAGAAGAAGGAAAACCTGAGCAGAAGAACCACCAAGAGTTCCGAGAGCATAATTAGCCACAATCCACACGTATACACCCTCATCAGACCCTACAAAAAAGGAAAGAATAAAAGTGTTGCATTACATAACAATCACAAACATAAAAACTTATAATCACAATGATAAATCCAGCTTAGGTTAACATACAATTGCTCTTATCGTACAATATGTACGCGCTCATCTCAGCCGTCCAGTCCAATCCGGTGTGAATTCAATTTTGAACATGCGATTTATGCTGAAATACCAACATGCAAAATTGCTTTATATACATGTTTAAATCACATTGCAGAGATGGTTTTTTCATAAAAAAATTAAAAAAATCATAAAAAACTAAAACAAATTCACAAACACATATGTAAGAAAATAGAGAACTAATCCTTACAAAAGGTTTTTTCCAAAAATCCTAAAAATTAACTTTTCCAATATATATATATATATATATATATATATATATATATATATATATAGGGAGGGGCTCATACGAGAACCACCCTTATTGTGAGAACCTTGAGAACCAATGTGAACACAACCTAAAATACCTAAAAAACCTAAAAAAACCTAACCCCCACCACCCCCCCCCCCAAAGCTAAATGCTAAAAACTAAAACCCCCAAAAAACCTAAAAAGAAAACCTACCCCCCCCAAAACCTAAACCCCCCTGCCCCACCCCCCAAAAACCTAAACCCCCCCCCCCAACCCCCAAGCTAAAATGCTAAAAACTAAACCCCCAAAAAACCTAAAAAAAATCTAAAAAAAAAAATTTAATATTTTTATGCTCAAATCGCTACTTTTAGTGGCCAAAAATTTTTTTTTTTTTTTTTGCTTCGAAAAGTAGTGATTTTTATATAAAAAATATTAAAAAATTGTGTGATTTTTAGCTATTTTTAGGCATTTTTGGTGTGTTCACATTGGTTCTTGCTGTTCTCACAATAAGAGCTGGTTCTCGCATGATCATATATATATATATATATATATATATATATATATATATATATATATATATATATATATATATATATATATATATATATAGGGGATGGATCATGAGAAAACTACTTTAAATGAGAAAACCAAAAAACTAACCAAAAATGCCTAAAAACATACCAAAAAAAAATTTTTACAAATTTTTATAAAAAAATCGATAGTTTTTATGCATGGAAAATTTTTTTCAAAAAAAAATAATTTTTTTTTGTATTGCACATGTGCACTATTACGAATATAGTGCACATGTGTAGTACACATGTGTAGTGCACATATAATGCACATGTGCAGTACAACAAAAAAAATATATTTTTTTTTGAAAATCTTCTTATATATAAAAATAGCTATTTTTTAATAAAAATTTGTATAAAAAAGAATTTGGTATGTGTTTTTAGCTTTTTTTAGGCTTTTTTAGTTAGTTTTCTAGTAGATGTAGTTTAATATATGTATGTATATATATATATATATATATATATATATATATAATTTGTAGGTTTTACAGATGTGTTTTTTTTTTGGGGGGGGGGGTTCAGAGTGGGACGTGGGGAAAAGCCGGGGTGTGAAAAATGTGATTTGAACAGGTTCATGTATTCTTGGTCGGTAAGTATAATAGTATTTTAAATTTTAAATTAGTTTAAAATAATTTAGTTTTAGGGAGTTACGAGGAAACTTAGGACGACATCATTTATTCATTCATTCTGGGACAACCTGGAAAAGTAGGGAAAAAGTTTATGTGACGCTAATGTGGTAAAAAATAAATATATATACGAGTAAAGTGGAATAAATCCCTCCCCTAAGTGAGTGGTTTTACTCTTAAAAAAAATTAAAGAGCTCACAATTTTTTTTCATCCTATTTAAAAACTTTGAAAAATCACATATCGTGGCACATCAATATAAAAGAAAAATACTAAAATGCATCTCAATATGTGGCGCGACATGCGTCGACACCAAAGGGTAAGTAGTACATGTCTTCAAATTAAAACATACCAAACATAATCCCAAATAAAACAAGTGCCTTACAGATAACTAAAGTTCAATGCAAATAAGTTTCGATTCAAGTCACTTTCTCGAGCTCAGTCGTGCTCAACTTCACTCGTTATTGTTACCTGAAAAGTACGCAAAAAAAGTATCAACTAAAAATAGTGGGTGAGTTCGCACGATTAAACTAAATAGTGTGTTGTAGCAATCAAGATAAGTTTAGACAACAATGTTAAATAAGTACACAAATAGGGTGATGCAATTGTCATGAGCCCATAATCAAACCTAGCAGACTACGTCCTTACATTAGTGTCACAATTGACATCAATGGAGACAGATAATAGTGGGGGAATATTCACTCAAATGTCGGTTTGTGACGTGAAAAGTACTTTAGCTAACAATACGATGACATGAGTGGGGTGTCAACCAAAATAGATCTACTCAATACATGTCCATCGGCTCATAACATGAGTTAAATTGATTGCCTAAAAATCAGTGGGGACTTAATAGATTTGGGAAACACACACAATTCACATCGAGGTTACAAGTGTATTGTAACATGCATATTGACTAAAGAGTAAATTAGTTATCATGAGCAGTAAGATAGTTAGCGTACTTTTCCCCATGAAAAAATAAGTAGAAAGAGGGGCCATGAAACTCACCTGATATTGGTTGTTAGGATGGTTGCCCGATGTAAGATATGTCACATGTCTCAAACGAGAACTACAAGTTAACTCAAGTATAATTACAGTCTTAAACTAGTTTCAGGAGAAATTAGTTTGGAAATCATGTCAAATGTCTAATCATATCATGTCAAGTTGGTTTGAATAATCACGGTCCATTTCATGAATGAAGTCGTGTTGTGTCATTGTATTGTTACGTAAGAATAATTGGTGATATTTAGAAGTTAAGGTTTAATCCATGTTGCGATCAGTTGTTTTACGTCCAATTAAATATAAGTCAATGGATACTAAATGATATAAGTATACTTATATTATTGATTGAAGATAATTATAAGTCCCGAATAAATAATATCAATATTGATCGTCGGTTCTCAATGATTAAGTTATAAGTTGCCTAAAATAAGCAATCCCAAACACCCCCTAAACACCGTGGACTACCAAGCCAAGCTTGACATTGATCCTACTAGAATCTGGTTTACCAACATTGTACCTAATTAACCTTTTAATTATTATTTACCCTCATTAACTAGTATCAATCATTATTAGCCATTAGTAACCCACATTGATCATCACTAACCCTTCTAAATGACCATCATTAACCTTGTTGACTATCATTGGCCAAGATTGTTCCTATTAGATTCTTGTTTACTAACATTGAGCTAACTGGTAATTCTTAGTAAATTTTAATCCTAACTAACAATCATTTACCCTCATTAACCAATGTTGACCATCATTTACCAATATAGGCAATCAACAATAATGGTTGTCCAAGGGGGACATAGAAGGACATATTCGATATTACTTGTCTAAACGTGTGATAACGGGTTACTCATGTATATGTATGATGTCATTGACTATATAGGACCCACAATAACCCTAATCTACCAAGATTCACAACAACTGAAAGCTGGTCTAACAAGATAAACCATAAGGGTGTACGTAGTGGAATGCGGGGAAGGCGGGCGATGACCGTTCACCATGCAGTAAGACCGCCGCCAACCCCACATTTGGTGCGGCAAACTCAAACACCCGGGGAGGAGTCACCACATAAAGGAAGAGGAGGGAGCGAGGGTTAACGGTGGACCCTACTCTCTTCCACCCAATCACACTTTTATCTATATTATTTATTATTTTTTTTAAATCGTTTGGGTGGAGTGCTACCAATGTTTTTGAATCTATAATATGTTATACACATTTGAGCTTATACTTCCTATGGTATGCACTTCGTTTAGGAATTTGAGGTTTAATATTTTTTCCCAGCTTAATGTTATCATATATTAAGAAACCATAACGGCATCACACTGAAAGCCAAAGACTTCATCTAGGGTTTCGACGAACATCCGGACAAGCTCCGGTAAGTCCATCTTTAGCTGCACTTTCATTTTCCGTAAAGCGGTCTATGTTGTGGCTATGGCCCAAAACTAAACTGAGCCATGCACATCGCAATATACTATACTAGAAAGATCATATAAAGTTTGAAATAGTTTTAACATTATGTACACATGATAACAAACTTTATTTAAATTCTTGTGTTTGGTTCTCGACTTTGACATTCTGACCAATATTACGGTAGCCATGTACACATATATTGTTATATACAACAGAAGAAGTCTCGGTTGTTGTAAACGAGTCGGCTCGGCTCGATTTGTAAACGAGCCGAACTTGAGCTAGGGCTTGGCTCGTGAGCCCGTGAGTCAGCTCGAATTATTATATTTTGTATATGTTGATTAAATTCTATATGTACTAAAATTTAAAATATGAGGGAGCTGGATAAAGTGTTAACATTTTAAATTTAATTTATTTATGTAACATGTAAAAAAACAAAAATGATACATATACTTTTAATATGTCTTTCTGTGTTTAAAATATTAGAAAAAAAAACAAAAAATAATACATATTGTTAATTTTTTATTATGTTATCAATCCTTGTAAATATTCAAACTATTATGGAAATAAAATAAAATTAAAGCTGATTGGGCTCGAGTTGGCTCAAACTTTTTACTAGCCGAGCTTGAGCTCCACTTTTTAGTTCGTTTGAAACGAGTCGAGCTAAGTTGACTAGTTTAAGTTTCAACTCAAGCCTAACCTGGCTTGGCTCGACAACCCGAGATGACATGCATGATACACCATCTCCTACACCAGAATAATGAACAACGTACCTCAAATATTTTCAAGTGTATCGAGAATCTGTTGCAATTCACGCATAACCTTTTTGACATCCATCCTTTGTGTTGGGGAATCCACAGAGCATGCGACTCCAATCTTAATTGTTAGAGTCAAACATTCCTCTATTTTCATGGCATTTTCTTCATTGTACTCTTGATACAGGTTTAGAATGTTAACATCAATGATATCAATTACATTGTCTAGCAAGGCCATTGAAGCAAATTTATGAAGGCAAAGGTCTTCATTAAAGATGTCATCAGTTGGGTGTTTCCCGGTCATTGCCTCTAGAACTAGTATTCCAAAACTGTAGATATCCCCATTACTTGTCATCTCACTCTCGAGACCATACTCTGCAAGTTACAAGCAATTACATTATAAAAAAGGTAATAATGTCAGTAAGTAAATATGAAAGCTTATTTTACCTGGAGCAATATAACCCACTGTACCGCGAATCCCAGTTGAGTTGTTTTTGTATGAAGTTCCAAGAAATCGAGCTAAACCGAAATCTCCAACATGAGCCACCATATCATTATCGAGTAGAATATTACTAGGCTTCAGGTCACCATGAATAATGGTTGGTAGACAGTGATTATGAATATAATCAAGTGCATATGCTACATCCATAAGAATTTTTATCATTTGAAGAAGGTTTAGCCTTGATGTATTTCCACTTGAATGCAACCAATCATGCAAACTCCCATTGGGCATGAACTCGTATACCAAAGCTTTGAATGGATTTCCTTGAAAGTCAATACTTGAGCATGAAGTTATAATCTTCAACAAATTCCTATGTCGAAGGTTCCGCCATGCTTCACATTCCCTCGTAAAGCTTTTTTGAGCTCCACGATTTTGAAGATGTAGAACTTTGATTGCAACAAATGTGTCATTAACTTCAAAAAGGATTCCTTTATAAACAGAACTATAACCACCAGTTCCAATCAAATTGGATTCGGAGAACCCATTGGTAGCCTTTAGAAGTTGACTGTATGAAACTTTTAGGTATCGTTCGCTTGTTGACGATTTTGAAAGATGGCTCTTTCTTTTCTTCTTACACCAAGCATATGCTAAACATGTTGTGGTGAAAAGTGCGCATGCGATCAATGTGACTATTAAATAGAGATGAAACTTCTTTGTAAATTTACTTGTCTCCTTGCATTTGGGTAACCCAAGTTCATTAATGCCACCACAAAGCCTTCTATTCCCCAAAACAGAGAATGCACTTTCTTTAGCTAACACTCCTACCATTGGAACTTGACAGGTTCAAATATTCTAACTTAAACTTTTCAAAAAATATAGGAATATGCCCTGAAAAGTTGTTATGAGAAATATCAAGTTCCACCAATCCTTTCAAGGAATTTAATGATAATGGTATCATACCTTGAAATAAATTGCCTTTGAGGGACAACCGTAATAGGCTACTACAGCCACCAAGGCTACTAGGAATGTTACCAGAAAAATTATTATCAGATAAATTCAGAGTAGTCAACATGTTGAGGTTTCCAACCTCAATCGGAAGTGAACCAAACAAGTTATTTTGAGAAAGATCCAATGTTATGGAGAGACTTGAAAGTTGAAGAAGTTGTATAGGTATTTTCCCATTAAGTTTATTGTCATTAAGGTACAAGGCTAACAGATGATGACAATTTCCTAGAGTTGATGGAATAACCCCTTCTAACATGTTTGAAAATAAATCAAGTGTTATCAACAATGATAAGTTCCCCATGGAATCCGGAATCTGCCCTGAAAATTGGTTTTCATTTAAATAAAGGCCTTCTAAGTTTTGAAGGTTACCAATGGTTGAAGGGATGTTTCCCGTGAATTGGTTTCCTCTTAATGCCAATATATTCAAGCCAACAAGATTACCAATTGAACTAGGGAGGTTTCCATGTAACTGATTATCAGAAAACCATAACAGTTGGAGTTGACTAGAAAGATTACCTATTGATCTAGGGAGAACTCCTTGAAACCTGCATTTACCGAAAGCCAACCTCTTTAATCTCGTGCAGTTTTTCAAAGAATCAATAAACTTCATTTCATCTGCTTCTTTGCTTCCAAAGAGGTTATCTCCGATTGTTATAAATTCCATCTCCGTTAGCTTTGAAAAGTCAACTGTTAAGGATCCACTAAACTTGTTTTTAGCGAGTTCAAGAATTTCTAAACTCGTACAATTAGAAATGGATGCCGGAAGAGGTCCACTTAGTTGGTTACCCCATAATTGAAACCAAACAAGATTAGGAAGCGTTGCACCTATGGCTGAATAAAGACCACCTGTCAACTGATTATCAACCAAGCTTATATTAGCTAGGAGTGAAAGGTTATAAAGAAAATTAGGGATGGTTCCATTTAAACTACAACTACCAAAGTAAATTTCTTTTAAACCTTTCATAACGCCTAAGGTGTCTGGAATGGTCCCACCCAACAGATTTCCTCTTAAAGAGAACACTTCCAATGATGTCATATTCCCTAAGTATGGCGGGATTCCACCAGTAAACTTATTATTATTAAGTAAAAGAACAGTAAGTTTGGTGAGGGTACTGATCTCCTTGGGTATGCTTCCAACTAGCTCGTTATAGGAAAGATCAATCTCTTCAAGGTCTGAACAACCGGATATGTTAGTTGGAATTACCCCATAGAACTTGTTAGCTTCAAGATTGAGTACCGTCAACCTGGTGAGATGACCAAATTCATCAGGGATGGTTCCGTATAAGTTACAACCTCCAGCGTAAAATTCTCTTAAATTCTTCCACTGGCTTAAGATGTTTGGGATGCTCCCCCCCAAGGGATTTCTAGTAACAGAAAACAATTCTAATGATGTAATATTTCCCAAGATGGTTGGGATTCCACCTGTAAGCTTATTATCAAAAAGTGAAAGAAAAGTAAGTTTGGTGAGGGAACTGATCTCCTTGGGTATGCTTCCAACAAGCTCATTATTGGAAAGACCAATTTCTTCAAGGAATGACCGCGTTGAATTTGTTATTGTACAAATACAGATAACATAGCCTAGAAAGACGGCCAACTTCTTGAGGAATGGCTCCATGAAAGCTGTTGTTACCAAGAGAAAGCTTATGGAGGAAGCTCAGATTCCCCACATGAGGAGACAACGAGCCCTCTAGACCTTGCGATGACAAGTTTAGATAAGTGACTCTTCTATGTCGCTTCCCACAATAAACATGACTCCAGTCACATAAATGAAGAGAATCGTTCCATGAGGTTAGAGCTCCATATGGATCTCGAGTGATCAACGACTTGATCTTCAGCAAAGCCTCATGATCTGTCTCAATTCCACCACATATGACAGTGGAAGAGAGAGATATAACAAGAGAATAAAAGAGGAAATGAATAGAAGACAAGGATGATAAGTTAACTATTGGGTGCTTTGAGTTCATTTTTGAAAAAGAACTTATGATTGCTAAGTTTATCGTTGGCCTTTTGAAAAAGAATTTAAGATTGCTAGCTGGTAGAAGATAGAAATATAACCCGAGCATTGAAGAGGAAATAAATACAACGTACTATGTGATTGATTGGAATAGTACAATGTTGGAAATGATATTTTCTAATGCATTAGTGACCTTAGCCTATGCGGTGACCATCCTCTCTTGGAGGATGATCTGCCACATATGCGTCATGTTATAGTTCCTTTGAGGATGCTCCAACACACTAAAACACTGGAAATGGGAGGATCATCCTTCCTCACAAATTTACTTTTTTTTTTAATTCATCTACTTTTTTTAACATTTATCAAATAACATAGAAAAAAATTCATTAATATTAAAAACATTACATAAACTTAAAAAAAATTCCTAACTTTGATACTTCTTCATGATGTCCTCCTACATTTTATTTAAAGTAGAGCGTTTTGGTTCAGGATAACTATCAACATCGATCGTCAATATGTCCCATTCTTTGAGCCGAACTTTATCATCGGCCATGCGTACCTTTTCTCCCACCACGCGTACCCTTTCTTCGACTGCCCGTTAAAATTGGTGTAAAAGTGTTGAATTTATATAAAATTTGGCTGAAATTTGGGGTAATTTTGAAATATTACCGTTTGGTATTAATTATGGAAATTAATTATTTTTTAAATTTATTCAACGGTAATAAGTCGGAAAGTGGGAAAATTTTGTCATTTAGTAGCCCGGCACCAACGTCTCCAAAGAGACGGAGAGGACGAAGACGGGGGCGGGGCGGTGTTTGGCCCGACACCGTTCCAAAATGGTCCTGGGATGCAGCCCATACCAAGAAGCCTTAGGGTGGAAGGATTGCTCTCCAAATGAGAATGGTAAACATTTTCACCTAACATTCTTATGTCTTGTCAACTCTTTCCTTTACTCCTTATTTTTCACTCAATCACTAGGGGTGTTCAAACACATGGAGAGTGGTAAACAACTTAAAAAAATGTGTGATTGATTGTATGGGGTTGGGGCCCACTAATAGCCTCATATCTCTCCTCTCTATCTTCTCTCCCCACATCGGTGAATACTGTAGGTCCCTCTCGGAGGATGACGAACCTAAACCTTGTTATACTAACCCACTAGCGAGTGCGGAATCCAAGCTAGCAAGCAAACCGGGATGAAGCAAGTATAAACACAACACACAAATATTCACCGATTAACACGACTTGTATTAATGCAAATGAAAGGTTCCGGTTACAAGCACAATGTTCACAAATCAGTTTTGCAAACTCTCTAGTGTGTGTGTGTTTCGGACAGAATGCTCTCAACTTTCTATCTCTCTATGTGTGCATCTATCTGTCTTGAACACACTGCATGGGTCATATACAGCAGGTCTGGTCGAAGGATCATGCAGAATGACCGAAAGATCATCTGTCGATCACAAAGCTCTCGAAGGATCCACATTTACCTCGAAGGATGGTATATCCTTCGAGGTTCAACAGCATCCTTCGCTGGACATCTTTCGAGCTCATCGAAGGATAGACATAATCCTTCGATGGCCCATCTTTCGACTCAGACACTTTACAAACATATTCTAACTGTTGGCCAAGTCAAACCAGGAGGACGGTTGACTTGGTCAACTTACAGGACTGACAAGAACATCGTTTTACATCGTGACCGAATACAGACAAAGTACAGACACAAGTGCACCAACAAACTCCCCCTTGGCTGTAGCTTTGTCTCGATCTTCTATGGTTGTAGATTCGTCTCGATGTTGATCATCTTTGATCTTCGTGTCTTCAAGACTCTGATGTCCTTTCAAGTCTTCAATGTCGGAGGATCTTCAAAGTCTTCACGTCTTGAAAGCAGAGAGTGTATCAACAAACTACCCGTATCATGTAGGAAGTGTGTTGACAAACTCCCCCTTAACATAAGCTCCCCCTTGAGTTATGCTCGTGAAATACTTGATCTTTATGAAGTGAGATCCTTGTGGTGTTGATGGTGGCCAGCGGCAACTCGATTATCTTCATCATTTGAGCGCCTTCACGTCGTGTCTTCATTCCAAAGCTTGTCATCGACCATGTTCTCCTTGCCTTTAGAATCTGCACATGCAAGAAATCTAAACGCGTAATGAGAACAACTGCTTGGAATATAGTTAACATAAACAAATGACACACGGTTGACCATGTCACAATCAAACACCGTCCGACAGTTTGAAAGTTTAATAAATTTATCAATTTTAGTTTTCAACTTTCAAAACTTGCAAATTTCGACCGTTTATGAAGATTTAGTCAATTCGGTTTTCGTTAAGGTTTCAAGCAACGAAGACTCGAGTTCCAACATCGTACGATCGAAAATAAAATAGAAATAAAATCTTTTTGGTATTTTTGAATTTTTCAAATGTAAAGACTGAAGGCAGTAAATAAATATATACAAACATTCTTTTTGCGAGTTTCGAGGGTAAGAGAATCATATCAGTGTACGGTCTAGCCAAAACGCTCTTGTTGTTCAGTTAGTTAATATTAAGATAAGCATCCTATAACAATTATCGGTATTGTTGTCCACTTAAGCTCAACTTATCAGATGTAATCATGTTTAGGGGATACGTTAAGGTATGATTTATACTTACCAACCGGTGTTCATCCACATCACGACACATTCCCGTATCAAGGTATGCACGAGGGTTCATCTTACCGGTGAGTATACCGATTATCATCTGTTTGACCGTATATGATGTGAGATTCTCACTTATTTTGATTTGAAAACAAGCCCTATGTGATATAATCACTTATTGATGAGGAACTTGATTTTCATATGCATGAGGGCACAGGAGCAAGTCCGTGAACAGGTCAGTACTTCCGTACAGCAGAGAGACAAACTTGACTCCCGGAAAAATGTGATATTTTATCACTTATTTGATATGGACATGTGATTGTTGATCACTTATTGAGGTCGAATGCAGTATGAATTATGTACACGTATGTATGGTATCATGGAAGATCTAGACTTGCGTCCCCGTTATTTTTCGGTAAAAGATACAACCATGATACCCAGATGATAAGCAGCATAAAGACCGAATATCTCAGAACCTCGGCAATCTATCAAACGAAATTTCGGTACTAAGACCATATGCCAATGAATGGTTCCCACCTGGTCTTCAGTCGGTTTAAGATTTATATCACCCTGCACACTTTAAAATGATTGTGAGCCTACCGATACATCTTATATAGAGCTGCTTATCGTTTTTCGTTTAAGGTTTAAAGAGGTTTGGATAGACCACTGATGTACTATCATTTTCTCTTTTGCTCGCCAGGAAACTCATTTTTGATTTTCTATTGTTTTTGTGTTTTTGAAATTTTTCGATGTTTTTGGATTTTCAGATTTTTTGGATTTACCCCCCCTAAAATCAATAAACTAAGATAAATTTAAAAACACAGAGGTATTTACAAAAATGATTTTCCGATGTTGGTTTTACTCTGGCTTGACCTTAATGCCGTTTACCAATAATAAAAAGTCAAATCTTGATTTGTCAAAAGCTTTGGTAAAAAGGTCGGCACGTTGGTCATCAGTGTGGACCTTAACAACATCGATTAGCCTTTTCTCAAAGCAATCACGTATAAAGTGATATTTGATTTCGATGTGTTTGGTCTTTGAATGCTGCACAGGATTTCTAGTGATCTGTAATGCAGCAGAATTATCAACGTGAATAGGAGTAGTTAGGAATTCAAAACCGTAGTCCCGCAATTGTTGTTGGATCCACAGAACTTGGGAGCAACAACTTGAGGCAGCAATGTATTCAGCTTCGCATGTTGATGTAGCGACACACGTCTGCTTCTTGCACTGCCATGTGACTAGGCGATTTCCTAAAAACTGACATCCAGCCATTGTGGATTTGCCGTCGATTTTGCATCCGCCAAAATCAGAATCACTGAAAGCTGCCAATTCAAAGTTATTATCCCTAGGGTACCATAGACCGGTGTCAGGGTAACCCTTCAAATAACGAAAAATCCTTTTTACAGCTGCAAGATGTGAGGCCTTCGGGTTCACTTGGTATCTGGCAAGCAGGCACGTTGGGTACATTATGTCTGGCCTTGATGTTGTGAGGTACATAAGAGATCCGATCATTGCGCGATAGTATGAAGGGCTAACTGCTTCACCCTTCAAGTCTGGAGTAATTCCGTGATTTGTTGGCAATGGGGTACCAATGGGCATTGCATCAGACATCTGAAACCGGTTCAAGATGTCACCAACATATTTAGTCTGATGGATGAATATCCCAGACTCCGTTTGTTGCACTTGTAAGCCCAAGAAGAAGTTCATTTCCCCCATAGCACTCATCTCGAATTTATCCTGCATTATGCGCTCGAAATTCCTGCACAAGACATCATTAGTAGAACCAAAAATAATATCGTCAACGTATACCTGTACCAGAAGAAGATCTCCATCTTGTTCTTTGATGAAGAAAGTACAGTCGATAAGACCCCTTCGAAAACCATTCTCCAGCAGATAGTTTGATAAGGTTGCATACCAAGCTCGTGGTGCTTGATGGAGACCATAGAGAGCTTTGTTGAGCAACCAAACCCGATCGGGATGGATAGGATCTTCAAAACCTGGAGGCTGTTCGACATACACCTCTTCTTCAACCACACCATGTAAAAATGCACTTTTCACGTCCATCTGATAGACCTTGAATCCCTTGAAGGACGCATAGGCTAGAAAAATTCGAATTGCTTCGAGACGTGCAACAGGTGCATATACTTCGTTGTAGTCGATCCCTTCAATCTGACGAAAACCTTGAACGACTAAACGTGCTTTGTTTCGGATAACTACTCCGCGGTCATCCTTTTTGCCTTTGAAAACCCAATGGGTACCAATCTTCTTGTATCCAGCAGGTTTCTCTACGAGTTTCCAGACACCCAGCTTCTTCTGGAATTGCTGCAATTCTTCTTGCATTGCTTCCACCCAAGAGTTATCTTTCAAGGCTTCTTTCCAAGTTCTTGGCTCTTCCTGTGAAACATAACACGCGAAAGACCAATCATTTTGTTGCCCGGATTCTCTAATAGCCGCATACAAGCCTGCATTGTTGTTGTTACGCAACATGTTTCTTGTTTGAATGCCACTTTGCACATTTCCTATGATGTTTTCTTGAGGATGGGTATTATGAATCCTTGTTTCAGGATTATCTCTAACTGGAATATTGATACCCAGGTTGTTGAGATTAAGATCAACAACCAAATCAAGGCCCGGAATGGACGAAGAGGATGATGCAGTAGCTTCAGCTGTTCTGTGGGCATCCACTGGAGGAGTACCCTCTGAAGTACCATGAACTGCTGTCGTAGGGACTTCTTGATCTGCATCTAGAAATTCATCATCCTCTGAAGATTCGTTTAATTCGGTTGCATCATGAAAATCCTCATTGTTGAGAGTATTATTGTTCACCGAAGAAGATGGTTCTTGATTAACAAGAATTGGACGAACCACCGGTGAAACTGTTGCATTGTCACTCTCGAAAAACATCCTTGCCGCAGCATTTTCTTCAACGGCTTCAACATTGATCGAATTGAAAAAGTCATCGTACTCAAACATCCAAGGCTGACCAGGACGTTTGACTGGCAAAGTGTGCCTTTGTACTCTGACCTCAGACCATTCCTCGACCCTTTTAGTCTCTAGATTCCAGACTCGTAAGTTAGGGGTGGCATACCCAAGAAAGTATCCCTCTATTGCTTTTGCCCCAAACTTTCCGTTAGGATCGATCATTGTGCAGGGAGCTCCAAACGGTTCAAGATAAGACAAATCCGGTTTCCGTTTGTTAATAAGCTCAAAGCAGGTCTTGTTGTGTCTTTTGACTGTAAGGACTCGGTTCAATGTATAACATGCAGAGGCCACAGCTTCAGTCCAGAATGGAATGGGCAGCTGCGACTCTACTAACATTGTCCTAGCAGTCTCGATCAATGTGCGGTTCTTACGTTCAGCGACGCCATTTTGTTGAGGAGTGTAAGCTGCACTAAACTCATGAAGAATACCTTTTTCAGTGCAAAACTCCGCCATAGCATGATTTTTGAATTCAGTACCATTGTCGCTACGTATCCGCCTAACCTTCAATTTATACAAATTCTCAATCTGAACGATCAAGTTTTTGATAATTCCAAAGGTTTCACTCTTGTGTGCCATGAATGCTACCCAAGAAAATCTTGAATAATCATCAGTAATCACGAGACAGTATTGATCACCCCGAATACTTTTGTGCTTGACAGGACCGAACAAATCCATGTGCAAACGTTCAAGGGGAACTGCCACCGTGTTGATCTTCTTTGTAGGGTGCTTCTTCTTTGTTTGTTTACCCTTTTGGCACGAAACACAGACGTCTTGAAGATGGAAATTTTTGAGAGGAACACCATTCACCAATTCATTTGATACCAAATGATTCATTTTGCGCAAGTGAATGTGACCCATACGTCTATGCCAAGAGATAGTGTCTTTTTCTGTGGCTTTGGAAACGAAACATGTTGCTTGTGCAGACGTAGTAATAGCCTGGCTCATATCAAGGACGTACAAATCATTTATCCTTGGAGCCGACAAGAGAATCCATTCTTTTGGAATTTTGAAGCCGGGTTTCAGCACATAACATCCATTAACATCAAAGTGTACTGAGAATTGCTTGTCACAAATTTGAGAAACACTAAGAAGATTGTGATCAAGTTGTTGCACAAAGTTGATCTTGTCAAAGCTGACAATCCCGTTGGATATCATTCCTTCACCCGTAATATATCCACCTTTATCTCCAGCAAAAGCAACATAACCTCCTCTAATAGATTTGACGTCGTACAGAAGCTTCATGTCGCCTGTCATGTGCCCGGATGCCCCACTATCAACAATCCAATGACTACTGATAGTTCCTCCTGGAACACCCTGCACATGAACTCAAATGATTAGTTGGAGATGGGGACCCAAGCCATTGTGGTCTTGGGTCTTCCATTTTCATCAATAACAATAACCTCTTGTCTTTGATGATTGGTGAATTGTGATGGTCCCCCTGATTTAGTAACCGTTTTTGGTTTCCAAGTCTGTTTTATGTCACCAGTGTTTTTCTTTAAAATTGTAACTTCTTGATTATTTGAAGTTTTAGAATTGTCTGGTTTTACAGCAACAGATTGTTTTTGAACCACATCGGTTTTAATTGCTTTTTCAATCTTCTTGACCTGTTGGCGTTTCTGTTTCTTTTCTCTTTCTTTTGCAAGGCGGGGATCTTGTTTCACAGAAACAGATCGCTTACGGTCATTGTGGTCACGGGGAACATCAACTTTTTCTTTTTGCTTATGAAGATATGGGCAATTTCGAATTATATGCCCAATGGTTCCACACTCAAAACATGATCTTCGTTCAACAAACCCCGAAGTATCATGTGATCGTCTAGCCGATGATGATGAACTTTGTGAACCCGAGGTACTAGGTTTTGAACTGCTTGGTTCATTCCTTTTCTGTACAATAGTTTTCTTGACAAAATCTAAGTTAGATTTGTTTTCAAAAGTCTCAATTTTATCCGTTCCCGTCGATTTCACAAAGTTAACGTTTTTCTTCTTCTTTTGATTCGGCTTCTTTTGGGCTTGAGCCGGTGATTTTCCTTTGGGCTTGGTGTGATTTTGCTGTTTTGGCACTGTTGGTGATTTCTTGTTGCCAAATTGTTTTCGAATTTCGGCTTTTGGTATAGGAGGACACTGTGTAACTGTAACATGTGGTCCTGTCTTTCCCAAAAACTTACTCGTCGAATTCTCAAAGACTTTACAGATTAAGGATTGATTAACGTTCTTAATAGGAAAATCTTTGTCTGAGTAAATTTTATCATCACCAACCAGAGTGTAGAGCAAGTTCACACTCTCCGACTCTTTCTCAGGACAGGACTCGATTGCAACAGTCTTAGCGGGTTTTGCAGGAGGATCACATAGAATGTAATTCTCGAGAGGTATGTCCTCATCTTTGACCACCGCATCAGACTTTGCTGTGATAGCATCATCAGATTCATCATCAGAAGAATCAGCATCCTCAATGATGACAGGAGGATCCTGATTCAGTTCAGCAGAAGACACACATGTATCTGCTGAAGTATCTGAATCTGGCGATACTTCTTTGTATCCGAGCCCTGAGGCAAACTCCTTCACATCTAAAGGAACAGATGGTTCAAAGAACACTCTATCCTCCTCATCAGGCATGGCATCATAATTGTGTCTAACTGGTGGTGGACATTTCTTGTAGCCTATGCATGTGACATCCCTTTTCTCCTTTTGAACGTCAATGATGTGATCCAGCACATAGCTAGAGCTCAAATAACTGTCTAGCTTGAGCTGAATTGCATCACTTTCGGTTTTCACACAAGCCATTTCTTTTTGCATAATCTCAAGGCGAGATATATACAAATTAATGTCAGTTTGTTTTCGTGAAACCATTTTTGTCAGTTCAGTTTTATCTTTCTTTAATGTTTCAATTACTGACTTAAATTCCTTTTCATGGTTTTCGTAAAACATGTTGGCTTCTGTGCATTTGGAAAGGTCCACAGTCAATTTCTGATTGTGGATGAATGTCACATCATACTTCTCTTGCAAAGCCTCGTGTTTGCTTTGCAATTCACACCACTTTGCACTCAAGGAACCATGTTGGTCTTGCAAGTCAAACAAACTAGCTTGTAAAGCATCATGTTTGTCTTGCAACTCAGACATGTTTGCCTCTAAATCAGTATATTTAACCTGCAAACTATCACAGTTAACACAATTAGCAGCAGTGGGTTCATCGACACATACCTGACTTGATGAACTTCCGACATTAGCCATAAAGGCTGAATGGAGAGAAGACGAAGCATAAGCAGCTTGATCCACTAAAATAGATCTTCTATCAGTTCTTGCTGCAGCTTCCTCCAAAAGCTCATCAATATCAGCATCAACCGAAACACCAGATATCTCACCCACATTCTCATCACCTGATCTTGAGGATTCTTCATCGGAACTCCTGCTATAACCGGAGGAGTCTTCATCCTCAGAAGATTCACCACCATTGGCGGAAGATTCTCCACCACTGGTGTGAACTGGATCCTTCACAACCTTGGCAAAACATGCAGTACCATCCGGAGCATCACTGCTTAACTGAATAGACCAGTCACAACCTTCATCAACTTGAACCACAAGTGCCTGGTTGGCATTTGATGGTCCTGCTTGGTTGCTAACCGGTACCAATGTGCGCTCATTGTTCCTCGGTTGGTTCTGGTTTGCCCTGTTCCCTTGACTTCTGAAGGGATTTTGATTCCCATGCTGAGATGGCCTCGTACATTCTCGTTTGAAATGGCCACGTTCTCCACAGTTAAAGCACTTCACAACCTGCTTGTCGAACCCATACTTGGTGTCTTTCTTACTTTCCAAGCTGGTTCTGCCTGTTCTCTCCATGAAATCCTTTGCTCTTCTAACAGCACTGGCAAAGGCCCACTTGATATCCATCATCTCCATCTCCTCTTTATCAATCTGCTGATAGTCTTCTTGTGTCAGATTAATGTTACCAATCTGACCTTCCACTAGCCCGCAGTACGCACTCACTAACGTGTTAAGCAGCTCCATGTGTTCCTTAGCTACTTCCACACTGACTTTTGAGAAGCTAGAAGTGTTGAGCCGCACTGTGTCTGGCTTTGATTGCTGACCAGCAGATGATGTACCTCCATAACAAGCTTGAGCAGGAGGAGGTGGTTGAATTGGATTTCCATACATGTCTGTGGTGGGAGGAGGCCTAACAGGAACTTGCACTGTATTGCCATACATATCAGTGCTTGTGACAAAGGCTGTCTGCAGTGGAGCATGTGAACCAGGGTTGCTTGGCACAATGGCTCTTGCAGAAGAAGTACTTGTAGTTCCATAATACATTTCTGGATTCTGTGGCACTGGAACTCTCTTTGCCTTCAAGGTCTCTTCTTGATCCTTGTTCTCCAAAAGCTGCACGAAGTCGTTGATATTTGTAGTAGCCATAACCCCATTATACTTCAAAATTTCCAAGAAACTATTCCATTGGGGTGGCAGTGCATCAGCAAACTTCTTCACCACTTCTGTTTGAGTTGTTGCTACTCCAAAGTTGTTCAACTCAGTAAGCAAATGATAAAACCTGCTTGTCATGTCTCCCAAAGACTCCTTATCTAAGCATGCGAAACCGTCAAATTCCTTCTTGAGAAGATCATGACGCAACTGACGCGTTGCTTCATTCCCTACTCCTCTGGTTTTCAAACCGTCCCACAACTTCTTTGTAGTCTTGAAGCTGACAAACTGATGATAGATGTCTTTGCTTAACGCCTGAGTGAGAATGGCGTAGGCTTTCTTCTCCAGATTATATGTTTTCTTCTGATCCTCTGGAAGATCTGCAAAAGTAGCAGTAGACGAAGCAGCAACTTCTATGGCTTGGTCGAAATCTGTGGTGAAACGTATCCACAGCTCTGTATTTTGGCCCAGAACATATGTACGGAAACGATCAGCCCAACCCGGATACTCGTTTAAGTGCATCAGCTTCGGAGGTCGATTCAAACTTCCTGTTTCGCTTTCGCTTAAGAGAATACTTTGAATACTTGGAGTTTGATTCGATACTAATGCCCACTGATTGGCTTGAGAAGATGTCGACACTGGAGACTCTGCCCATGAAGGAGATAAACTGGTAGACGTATACTTTCCACTGTCTGGAGCCGGTGTACCCCACCATGAGGGAGTGGAACCTGAACTTGTATATTTTCCACTGTCCGGAGCCGGATTCCACCAATTCGGATTCATGATTGATAAGAAAAATAAATTCTATATGAATATTCCGAAAGATCACACACAGCCGAAGGATCCTGATTCGAAAGATCTGAAAAACAGAAACTTGTTAACAATAAACAGACCACAATCGAAAGATCAAATCTTGTTCGAAGGATCAACAGTGCTCGAAAGATCACTGTTGAATCTCGAACAATGATTTCGAAAGATTCACAAACTCGAAGGATTCACAATTTGAAAGATCCTTATCTTTCGAGTATATATCCTTATCTTTCGAGTAACTGTCTTTCGAATAGATTCCCTGATTCGAAGGATAACACTCTGACTTCGAAGGATGTGTCGAAAGATGTATATCTATCGAAGCTCCCTTGATCGAAAGATGGTCTTTCGATGTCGAAGGATATCCTTCGAAACCCACTGACACACTGACACTGATGTGAAAGGTTGGTGAAAAGGTGATGGGTTGGTAAGGTCAACTTTCGGCAAAAGGGATGGTCAGATTGTACTTTCTACCAACTTTAAAAATATTACCCAAAATGGACCACCTTATCCAGAAACCAGTCACCGGAATAATGACCGGAAATATGGCCGGAAATCACAAAGTTCCTTAAAAACAAGTTTTAAGTTACCCAACCCAACCTTGAACACTCCCGAAAGGTTTAGAACGCGTTTTTCAGTTTAAAAAGAAACAGGAAAACCACCAAAAACGGGTGCTAAACCAAGTGTCCAAACACACCAAGAACTTGAACAAACCCGGTTTTAAATAAGGTAAAGAGCCACGGCTCTGATACCACTTGTAGGTCCCTCTCGGAGGATGACGAACCTAAACCTTGTTATACTAACCCACTAGCGAGTGCGGAATCCAAGCTAGCAAGCAAACCGGGATGAAGCAAGTATAAACACAACACACAAAGATTCACCGATTAACACGACTTGTATTAATGCAAATGAAAGGTTCCGGTTACAAGCACAATGTTCACAAATCAGTTTTGCAAACTCTCTAGTGTGTGTGTGTGTTTCGGACAGAATGCTCTCAACTTTCTATCTCTCTATGTGTGCATCTATCTGTCTTGAACACACTGCATGGGTATATATACCCATACACAGCAGGTCTGGTCGAAGGATCATGCAGAATGACCGAAAGATCATCTGTCGATCACAAAGCTCTCGAAGGATCCACATTTACCTCGAAGGATGGTATATCCTTCGAGGTTCAACAGCATCCTTCGCTGGACATCTTTCGAGCTCATCGAAGGATAGACATAATCCTTCGATGGCCCATCTTTCGACTCAGACACTTTACAAACATATTCTAACTGTTGGCCAAGTCAAACCAGGAGGACGGTTGACTTGGTCAACTTACAGGACTGACAAGAACATCGTTTTACATCGTGACCGAATACAGACAAAGTACAGACACAAGTGCACCAACAAATACTAACCGTAAACATCACTCACCGCCGATTTGAGGGCAGCGGCCCCTCACCGTGCGGCAAACATCACTCAACGAAGGGGTCACCGATGGTGCCTCTTCCACCCTTAAGGGGAGGGGCACTCTAGACTATTATTCTAGCCCCGATCAATCCAGTGATACCATGTCAAATTTGCTACAAATTATCCTATCACTATAAAACATTGGTGATGTCTACCCTAACTAAGAATCATGGGCCCCACTCTTTTACTCCACCCACCAATCTCACACACCTTTAAACCTTAAACTTACTACAAGAATTTGGGGTGTTTGCCCACAAATAGCTTACCTACACATGTAAATATATGGGTAAATATATATACATTTTGGTACATGTGTTCGTAATTGTTGATGATTGATTTTTATGAATAAGTAACACTTAATTTCAGTGGCGGAGCCAAAAATATTTTTTTATGGGGGCGGAAATTTTTCAAGGTCAGTTGTCTGTGCTAAATATTAAAAAACTTTTGACCCGATACGGATCAGATCAGGTCATATAAAAAAAGAATCAAACTAACTAAATTTCACATACATTATAAAAATACAGCAATCATAATTCAAAACACTTAATATTTTTGTGGAACAATGATCTGAAAAGACTATCCCTAACATATCACCTTAGGGTGAAGGGGGTGCTCACCTAATAGGTGAGTCCCCTCTCTTACGTCAAACCAATCCCCGTGTGCCACGTCAAGTCCCCTCTTAAACTCCCCTAACACCCCAATTTGATGGCGCCACTCCCCTCTTAGGTGAATTGGTTTTTTTTTTTAAAAAAAAAAAAAAAAGGAAAGCTGTGATTGGACAAGGCCTCTCTCTCTCCTCCCTCTCTCCTCTCCTCTCTTCGGTAAGCCGCCACCCATTTCACTCCCCTCACCCACTCACCTAAGGGATGGCGGCGGTGTTCCCCTTAGGTGAATGGGGTCACCGATTACATTCCCCGCTTACACCCCGTATACCCTTATATAAACAACCATAGCAAAGTAAATAAAATTCAAATTAGGGAGTTATTTCAGAAAACAAAATAAAAACCATAAAATATAAATCAACGTTAAACTTTGCTTTTTGATTCAACAACATTCTTGAGATATTCTCTTAAGAATTTTTGTTAAAGCATCTATAATTGCTTCTGGTTTAAGTGGATAAATTATGTATATGTGTTCAAGTAGTCGAAAATATGTACTCGACTTTCTTTTAAGTATTGGCGGCAATGTGTCAAGTTGACGTGCTTAGAGGACGAACTAGAACACAATCCATATAGTCACAAATTTTTAATTTTATAGGTTTAAGGAATATGTTTAGTTTTACCTTATTTTAAACTTGAATACTAAAAAATTGAATATATAGTTATTATATTTAATCATGCCACTATTGTTTTTGTTTATTTATATTTTAAGGGTAAAGTTGTACAAATAATCTTAACATACTAAACATATCAATTGAATGAAAACTCAAAAAGACAAGGTGGCATTTTAGTAATTATCAATAACTATCAAAGTTACTCTACAAATACACCTAAAAAACCTAACCCCCTCCCAACCCCCAAAAACCTACCCCCCCCCCCCCCCAAAAAAAAAAAAAAAAAAAAAAAACTTAAAAAAAACCTAACCCCCCACCCCCCAAAAACCTAACACCCCACCCAAGCTAAAATACTAAAAACTAAACACCAAAAAACCTAAAAAAAATAAAAAAACACACAAATTATTTATTTTTTTTAACATTTTTTTATTAAAAAAATCGCTACTTTTAGTAGCAGAAAAAAAAATCTTTTTCTTTGCTAACAAAATTTGCGATTTTTTAATAAAAAATGTTAAAAATTTGTGTTTTTTAGGTATTTTTTGTTGAGTTCACATTTGTATAGTAACTTTCATAGTTGGTGGTAATTACAAAAATGTCACCTTGTCTTTTTGAGTTTTCCTTCAATTTGTATGTTTAGTATTTTAAGATTATTTGTATTTGATCTTTTGCCTATATTTTAAAGGTTGTTTAAGTTATAAACGAATGCATCTGGTTAGTTTTTTTTTTCTTTTGAAAGCCAAACCAAACTCTTTGTTTCACTCACTACAAAAAAAAGCCATCTAGTGGCACACATTTTTAATGGCGTTTAGGTTTTGTGCCACTAATTTTTATTTTTAATGGCACTTTAGGTATTTAACACATACATTTAGTGACATTTAACTTTTATGTCACTAATCAAGGCTTTTAGTGGCATTTTGCATATGCCACCAAAATTTTCTATATGTTTTAATGGCACTTTGCCTGTATCACAAAAACTTTTAAACAACTAGTTTAAAATTTTCACGATTTCCCTCTTTAAAACCTATAAATTTCTTAGGGGTGAGCAAAAGGGAAAACCCGACCCGACCCGAGAACCGATTAAACATAAAATACAGAACCGATTCACTACCCTAAATATAGGGTCGGTTCCGGTCATAGGTCCAAGTCAGGTTTCACCATGAAAAAAACCGAGAACCGACCCGACCCGACCCTATTTTATATGAAAAATTGGAACCGATTTAAATACCTAGGTACTTGGGTTCGGGTCGGGTTGGGTATTTTTCGGTTCTGTTCTCGGTTATTTTCGGTCCGGACCTAAACTTGCTCACCCCTAAAATTTCTCTAGAAATTTCTCTCTTTTACAAAAAAATCAATTTCCATCCCCAAATCATTTCATATTCCCGCTCAATCCCTTAACCCCTTATCAATTTCCCTCTCATTCTCACCAAAAAAACAATTTCCCCCGCTCTAATTTTTCTCTCCAAAATCTCGTCCATTGCTGTTTGAATACTACCAGTTCACTGCACCGACCAAAGACGATTGTGCTCCTATCTAATCCATCATAAATCTCTAATTTTAATTGCTGTGCTCCTTGTTTTCTTTCTAAATGTTGATGGATTTGTGTGCAATTTCTGTTTTGAGGTGCACTTTAGTGTCCAATCTCACAAAAACCGGGTTCAATTCACATATATACACCGCTACAGCCCTTACAGACATGTACATGAAGTTTAAACATCAGTTTCTATATAGTGCACTCAAGGTGTTCGACGAAATTACTGAACCAAATACCACTTCAATTAACGTTGTTATTTTTGGGTTTTGTCAGAATGGGTGTTACAAGAAGGCTTTTGAGGTTTTTAAACGGTTTAGCGAGTTTAAAGTTAGGCCCGATTCGGTTACAGTTGCTAACTTGTTGACGGGTTGTGACGTTTCAGTTAAAGATGGCCAGCAGGTTCATTGCTGGGCTGTTAAGATTGGCGTTGAAACTGATATTTATGTAGCAACCTCACTTGTTACAAGGTACTTTAACTGCAAACAGCCTCTAACTGCATCGGTTGTTTTTAAACGAATTGGTCGAAAAAAACTGTAGCTTGCTGTAACGTGTATGTTACTGGTTTGTTGCAGAATCGGATTGTTGAACCTGTGTTTAAAGTATTTAAACAAATGCTGCAACGATCAGCCCACGACGCGAATACTGTCAAGTTTGTTTCTGTGTTATCTGCTTGTTCGGGTAGAACAAGAATTTTAAATTCGGGGTGCAAGTTCACAGGCTTCTCGTGAAAGTCGATTTAGTACTCAATTTGTTAGTCGGAACTGCGCTTTTGGACATGTATTCGAAAGGTGGATATTGGTATCGGGCTTATGATGTGTTTAAAGAGCTCGCAAAATCAGGAGTTTAATCACATGGAATTCAATGATATCCGGGATGATGCTAAACGGCGAAAGCGAAAGCACTATCGGTTTGTGCATGATGTTAGAATCTAACGGGCTTAAACCGGATGAAGCGTTCTTGATCTTTAGAAAAATGCAGTCGACTGGAGAACCCGTGAGTACGAAATCATTAACTAGTTTGTTATCGGCTTGTGCGTCTGTATCGTCATTAGCAAGTGGAAAAGAGATCCATGGTTATGTTATTAGAACAAATATGAATAACGATGACATTCTTGCCACTGCGGTTATTAATATGTACATGAAATGTGGGCGTTCGTCATGGGCGTTTTCGGTATTCAGGGCCGGCCCATGGGCCAGTAAAGTCAAGCTAGGGCTTTAGGCCCCCAATTTATATAGCCTCCATAAAAAAAATTACATAGGGTGTCTGCGGTTTGGGCTAAAAAGGGTGAGCTTAAGAGGAATTAGTTGGGCTGCGTAGTCTGGACATATGCAATGAGCGGACATTAGCAGCAACGCATTAATTCAAATACGGTTTGCAGTGCCTTTTTGATAAAAACGAGCAGACAGAAGCTAAAGGTAATCACGCAATCAATATCGAAATAGAAATCCAAGTTGTTCGGTTTTGATTAGCAGTTTGGGTCAATCAAATTCGTCAATAGAAGTTGTTTTGTTGTGCTTTGCAATCATAATCGTCAACGAAAGCTTTTCTGTTCGAAGGTACACTGTTATGCACTTATGCTTTTCTGTTTCATAATCTTTTTTTTGTATTTTCCGATTATTTTGTTTGACATTAATCACTTTTTTGTTTGATAATCCAGGCCTGTTGACAATCGGTTTTGACTGCCGATTTCGTAGAGAAGTAGTTAAGACTTAAAGGTACACTATTATGTATTTTTTTCATCCAAAATTCTAGCTAAAGTAATTTGCAGTTGTACATATGTTGTTGTCCACAAATATTTCATGCTCATTTTGACTTTGTTTAGATTGTAGTTGAAACCCAAATGCACATGCTATTCATAGATAACATTATCTTTTTCTTTTGACCTAGGAAGCATAATATATTACAATTTATTTTGATGCTCGAGTTATGATATTTATGTAACTGGCTAAGGTCCGTTTCTTTTTGAGCCGCATTTGGGTGAAAAATTACAAACTTATAGTTTTGTTTTCTGGAAAAGAAGTAGAAGTTTTAAGTCTTTACGTTCCAAACCAGTATGCAGGCTTTTTTTAATATGCTCTTTTCCAAGTTATGAGTTTTTTTATGCACTATTAACATGAGTCTTTTTTTTTGTCAACACCTTGCTTAAGTTTACTTTCTAAAAAATGTTTCAATTTGTTATTTTGTTATTGAATTAACATTTCCAGGAACACAAATGTTCTCTAGTGTATGAACAGGGCCGGCCCTAGGGGTGGGCGAGCCGCACCCCCGGCCGAGGTCCATTTTTCCAAGGGACAATTTTTTTTTTTTTTCTATATAACCAAGCATTGAGTGAAACTATACATAAATTTTAAGTGATCGCTAAAGCCAAAGTAACTGAGTGTTCCAGTGGGTAGGTCTTTTATTTTAGTTATTAAACTGATAAGGTCCCGCGTTCCAAATCTGTCTTCTGTCCATTTTTTGCTTTTTTGTTTGGTTAAACGTTGTCTAAGTGCATTGTGATTTGTGAATAGAAGTTCTAATATTACTTTCCTTTAATTTTTAGTACACATAAATATGGAGTAATTAATAAACCAAGTTCCATTGCATTGGGATTTGGGAATAAAAGTCCAACTAGGTCCCTTACATTTTTACATGTGCTTTTTTATTTGGTTTTATGTGCCTTAGTTGGGTTTAGGTTGCTCTTTGTCCTTGGTTTTTAAGGGTGTTTCTGTTCTGGGTTGTTGCAACCAGTGCCTTACTAGTTTGCCTCTATGTACTTGTTTTTGTTTTTTATATGCATGGAAGTTAGTCTTGGTTGGGGAAAAAAACCTTAACGAAAATCTTTAAAAAGGTAATCAAGAATAAAATCAAACACCGATGAGTTGGCTTTTAATCCAATGGCTGCATCATAATATGATTTTAAGTTCTTTTCGGTTGGCTCCAGCCAAATCATATAAGTTAAAAATGATAGTACGTTTGCTCGATATAGGTTGAAATTAAAGACGTTTTTGTTCATAAATTATTTGAGTTGATTGCATTAAGCAAATGGTGATTTTTGAATCCGTTCGGCGTGTTTGGTATGTATGTGGCTGTACGCTTTATGAATTAGTGCACGCGGATGAATTTTACGGCTTTGAGTTGATGGCGGATCATGTCGACAGCAACTCAATTTTCTTTGCGGCTGAGTTTAGTTATATTGATAGCATTTGTAGGTTAGATCTCTAAGTATCAGAGAAATGTTGCAATTTGTTTTTATAATAATCAGATAGGTTTGAAATTTAGAATGTTTCTGATCTTCAGTGTATAAAAGTTTTAGTCTTTATAAGCATCCTGCTTGAGGGGAAGCCGCTGATGCGTAATTTGAATTGAGTTTTAAAGGAAAAACTGGGAAAAGAGTTACCTTGCTAGGTTAGGGCTCTACTCTGCATCTTGTTTTTCATTACTTCATTTACATAGTTCCCATGCATTCACTGGAAAAGTAGACACTTTACTTTTTGTTTAAGGGTGTGCAATACGTATTGCAAGCACTGTGTTTGCATGTCGAAACACTTGTTATGAACCAATCTATGTGCGAGTGTATAGTTCAACATCTGGTAGATTGTTTGTTTACATAAACAACTTTTCGGCTGGCCTTTAGGGATGAGTACAAAATCTATACAATTTTAGTGTCTTAATTTTTCTTTTAACCACTGGGTGTCAGCCCAGTGGCCACCACACCCCGAAAACACCGTGGGGACTCTGGTTCGACTCCGGTCGCTTGCGTAACCCGCACCTGATGTCCACTCGGCTGGGGGACTCACCGCCAGGCAGCTATGTGGTGTGCTAGCCTGTGGAGTTGGAATACTCCAGTGGTTAATGGTACCACACAACTACCATTTTTTTTAGTGTCTTGAAAAATTTCAGCATAATGTATGGTGTTATAGACACCATAACTATAATCAAACACTTTATTAATTCACCTTTTTACTGGGCTAGGGGTGTCATACGACCAATTTCTAGTCGTGTCTTACTTTTGAGTTGCATAACTTGGAAGCTAAAACCCATTTTCTAGTTTGTTTTAATCGATGAAGTTGAAAGCCTAGCTGCAGCAAGAAAAGCAGCTATATCTGGTTCAGAACCTTCAGATTCTATAAGGGGTATCAGGTGGTAAATGCTCTTCTGACCCAGATGGACAAGTTGAAATCCGCACCAAATGTGATTATTCTGACCACATCGAACATAACAACTGTTATTGGTAGGTTTTACTTTTTCTAAGAAGTAAAATGCCATTTTCGTCCCTGGGGTTTGGTTACTTTTGCGACTTTCGTCTAAAGGTTTGTTTTTCCGCTTCTGAATCCAAAAGGTTGAAATTTAGCCATTTTCATCCAACTCGTTAACTCACTAATATAATTAAGTTGCTTTTTGTTTGTAATAAGCTTGTTTACACGTCTTTGTTTCTTTTTTTTTTTTTTTTTCGCTAGGCTCGAGCAGTGCACAATTCAGTTGTTGAACTACGAAATATATGCAATCATCCTTACATCAGCCAGCTACATAATGAAGAGGTTGTTCTTCTCTTTCTTTCTGTTATAACTGATAGGACTTCTTATTGGTGCCATTATTTGTTGCTTACTGAAGAGATTTTGTGTTATTTAGGTTCATGAACACGTTCCCAAGCATTATCTTCCAAATATTATAAGGTTTTGTGGGAAGCTTGAGATGTTAGATCGGCTACTGCCCAAGCTTAAAGCCACTGATCATCGGGTATAATATTCCAACCTTGGTCAGTACGCAAATCCGATTGGTTTTAGGTTACATTATGAATCTATTCAGGACTGAGTTACTGGTTTATAACCAAGTATGTGCATTTGTATTTTTATCAGGTAATGTACGTACCGGTGAGATATCTGAATGGGATTCCAGGTGCAACATCACTAGTTATATGTTTGACAGGATTTCAATGTAAAGATCAAAAGGACATTATGGTGATGTCAGAGAAGTAAGTTTGCCTTTTATTAAATGCTCTTACATCTTTGATAGCTATGGTTATCAGATCTAATCAATTTAACATGAATTGTGAAATTTCAAGTTGAGTATAGTCAGTTGGCTGATGTAGCGACAATAAGTAGTAAGTGCTGGAAACTATGAAGTGCAAGTATGACTACTAAGAAAACGTTAACACGATGATTATTTAACTCGCATAAAGATTGTGAAAGAGATTCATGAACATAGTGAAGTTTTGAGTTTTTATTCATACACTTGTTAGTTTATTTGGGTTATATGTCTAATCATTAAACTTAAACTTAGATCGACACTTATTAGACATTTGGAATCTTTGGAAGATTGATTGAACTTTTAATTGAAGTGATTATTTTATGATTTCTACATTTTACAATTTTGTTTTTATTTTTTAATGTAAATAAATGATAATTGTAATTAATTAAAATTAATATGATAAACGTCAATGACATCTAATTTGATGTGATTTTTGTGGCAAAAAATATGTGCCACTAAAAGCTCAAAAGTTTGTACTGGCAGATAAAAAAGTGCCACTAAAAGCCTAAAAACTTTGTGCGACACATTGAAAAAGTGCCACTAAATGGCTTTAGCGTCTGCGCTTCTTGTGGTACTTTTTTTGTGTGCCGCCCATTCTCACATGGTTCTTTAGTGGCACTTTCTTGTTTTTCTGTGGCACTTTTTGCATGCCACTAGATGGCATTTTTTGTAGTGAATATTGTATGCAAGTTGCAGTGCACATTACACACTGAGAGTGCGCCATTGAGAAGAAAACAAGATACAATAAAACTAAAATACAACGGACTTCAACCTATATCTAATTAGTTAACAAGTATAAACAAAGAGGTGGTAAAATCTGCACATTCATTAACATTGTAGAGGTTTTAAATTATTTTAGAAAGATAGGGGCTTCTTTTGTAAAAGTAAAACTGAAAGCATTAAGCTAAAAGAACTTATGATGTTGTTGGCTCATGTGAGTCCCACCTTAAGAGCAGATGATTGAAAGCCAAAATAATTCTGCAAACATTTGATCAGGCAATAACAGTACTTGAATACATTCTTCCTTCAATGGCAAGTCATCAAACAACTGCTACTTCTAAGGTCTGCTACAAAGCTAAAGTCTGATGGTTTATAAAGTCTGCTAGAGTTAAACCGCTAATGAAGACTAAAGGTCTGCTGGAATCAAAGGTCTAATCATCATTTGAAGAAGGTCTGCTAAAGCTTCAACAGAGGATATAGCTCATCAGAGGATTGGGTCATCAGAGTTTTTAATCAGTGTTTTGTAATGTAACAGTGTTTAGTCATAGCAGAGGTTAGGAGTTGTTATAGTTGTTAGATGTCATTGTCTAGGTGACATCAGCAAAGATTCCACAGTGGTTTGATTTGTACTATAAATAGAATAGTGCATTTACTGTTCTATTAGGATCACTTCACACACTTGCATTTTGTACGAACAAATTGAGTCATCTAAGGCTGAGGGGGAGAGTTGTGTCCATGCATACGTGAATCATTATGTATTCAATCATTCAGTATAAAGTATTCATGATGAAAACAAATCTTCCATTGTTTGTGTTTTAAAGTTTACTATCATTTCGCTGCACTATTTCTATATTTATTATCATCATCCATTGGTTATCTTAAAATACACAAACAATTCAAACTCAGATCCTAACAATTGGTATCAGAGCATAAGTCAATCAAATTCGATTTAATAATCAATTTTATATAAAAGATCTGCTCCATTCATTGATATCGTTTGTTCGTAGTACAGCTGTAATACTTGATGCCCTTTAATCTTTTAATCTTCTAAATGGTTTGATTTTCTTTTGTAGAGGTGGCAATTTCGACTCATACTGGGTTGATGTGGGTTATGTTTTAAAATAGCTTAAAGGGAAACCAACAAAGTTGTCCAAACTTGTCTTTTAATCAAACAAATCCTGTTATATTGAGATAGTACATATAACTTTGTAAGCATTTTTCATGTGCTAATTAATTGCTAAAAAATAATTAAAATATTGGACAATGATCCGGGTCAACTGAACCTGACCTAAATGTAATATTGGCTTTAGTCAGGTGTTCTACATACCGTTCGTGAGGCATTTATGGACATGGATGGGATTGTCACCAGCAACAAGGGAAAATTTTTCATCTCTCTTAAAAGCCGGGTGTAGCTGCATAGTGATCCTAGGTGGAGTACATGAAGTGTTTTATATGGAACATGATTCCGAGGTTTGTTTTTCATTTTTGCACATACACATACTTGATTCTGTTGTTTTATTACTTATTGTTGTAAATATAATGGATTTATCTAATTCAGTGTTATATATTCTCTATAGAGTGCTTTTTTAAAGACAAGGAAAGGATTCATAAGACTGGCAATGGAGACCAATTCTCCTTTAGTTCCCGTTTTCGCCTTTGGCTAGGTATAAATTCTCTTTTTACGTTCTTATAATTTATAAATATATGTTTGGATAATTTTAGTGAAATGTTAAGAACATGTTTAAATGTTGCAGTCCTATGTTTATAACTGGTGGAAACCAAGAGGGAGATTCTTCCTAAAGCTCTCTCGAGCTATTAAGTTCACGCCTATTGTCTTTTGGGGTACTTTATGGTACGTTTCAATGATAAATTCATATGATTCTGCATTCTTAAGTGACTGTTCAACTTTAATTTTGCAGGTCAACTATACCCTTACGACGACCAATTCTTGCGGTGGTTGGTAAACCAATACATTTCAAGAAGAATTCTGCACCCACCATGGAAGAGGTACTCAAGTTATAATTCTTTCTTCCCAAGGGTGGTTTACACTTTTTCAATATGTGCACTTTAAGTTGGTGGTAATAGTATTCTTCATTAGATCGATGATCTGATGATTTGGTTTTATATGTTTTATAGGTTTCAGAAGTGCATGGTCAGTTTGTGAAGGCACTTCGAAGTCTATTCAAAAGGCATAGACCGAGAGCAGGTTATCCTGGTCTTATATCTTGGATTTATGTTTTCATGTTTCATATTTTATATTAAACAATTTCAAAAATACATAATTATGATTTTTGTTAATTTCATAAGTTTACATTTAATGAGGTAAGTTTAAATGACAATTATGATTTATAGGTGAGGTAAGTAGACATGCTTGATGGTTTACAGTAGCCAACTGAGATGGTAAATGATGAAGTCATATCTGATGGAAATGGCATTGAACTTGTTTTATGACCATGAACGCAGTGACGTCATATCCCATGAAGATTGTAGCAGTTCATGAACACAATGAAGTTCCGAGTATTTATTTTTATTTTAACATGGGTTAGTGTTGTGGTTTTTATGTTTAAATGTAGACTTAATTTGATATTTATTAGAAACTTGTTTACAAATATTTGAAATATGTATGAAGAACTATTGAACTTTTTAATTGAAGTGGTGAAATTATTATTTCAAAATTTTACAGTTTAGTCTTATTTATATCGTAAATCGTAAAAATATAATAAAATGAATTTATAAAAACTAATATAATAAAAGTGCCACTAAAAGCTTAATGTTTGTGCCACAAAAGTTTTTTCTATTACATTATGGCAATAACAAAAACTGCCACTAAAAGCTTAAAACTTTATAATGGCACACAAAAAAATGCCACTAGAGGCCCAAAAGTTTATTATGGCACACAAAAAAGTGCCACTAAAAGGCTTTAGCGTCACCGCTTCTAGTGGTGCTTTTTTTGTGTGCCGCTCATTCCTTAAGAGGCCTTTAGTGTCACTTTTGGGGTTTTATGTGGCACTACTTGCGTGTCACTAAATGGCATTTTTTTGTAGTGTGGATTTTCTGTAATTTGCGTATGTATCTATCTCCTTTTTTTCATAGCCTCTTTTACACCTCATCGTTAATTGGAATAACTTTTATATGTATCCTTTTAACCACATTTTTAAGGCCTTCTCGACATACTTTGGTCGGTGAGAAAGGTTTTGAGGATGAAACCTCTTTAAGGGGTGTAGACTTGTAACACCCCGAAAACGGGATTGGTAATTAAACCACGTTAATATTAATGAACGGGTTAGTGGTAAAAAATTAACCCGTTGAATATTAGGATTTAAATAAATAATCCTATATTAATCAAAAAGAAGTATAAACGCTTTGAGAAAACAAAGTTTATAAGAAGCCCGAGTTAACGGGACTTAAAAATAAAACGGGTTATGACTTCCCTGAGCCCACTAAGTAACTATGGATGATTAACCTAGTTAATTAAATTGTTTTAAAACAATAAAGAAGCATGAACTAGTAGCCTTTTTACAAAATTGAAACTAGATGGACCAAAGTGGGATAACTTGAAAGTTTAATTATTATAAGAAAATTAAAACAAAACACACACACTAAGTGTGTGTTCTGGATGAGACAAAAGGGGGGGGGGTGAAACCCTAGCTCAACAAAATTCTCAAATTGAAGGATCAATCGAAGGCCAAATTCAGATTTGAATATATATAAACGATCACCAAGTCAAGGGGATCGTAAGGTATGTCGAATTTCTGACATTCATGAAGTTGTGAAATTTTGATTAACATTTCAAGAATGCGATTTAAGTATGAATCGTAGAGGCTATGGCCGAATTAGTGAAGTATGATTGCTTATGAACAAACCCTAAGTAGAGATTTGAAGTAACATTGCCATGATTAAGTGTTTGAGTGGATTACCACACCTAGCTAAGTGGGTTTCATGACAATAGGATGAACACTTGGAATCAGAGTGTTAAATGGTGATCATTGATGTTGTGATGCAAGTTCTAGATGTAGTTCATGGACACTAGACATAAGGGCATGATATTAATGCTAAAATTTGATTAAAAAAGTTAATCATGAACTTCATAAAAGAAGTATACAAATCATGCCCGCAAGTTATTTGTTAAAATGCCTAAACGAATGTTAATATGTTGAAATTATGAATGAAACGCGTAATTTCCTAATTTGATTATACGGGTGATATGTGATAATACGGATTCTAATCGTGAGGTTGATTTAAATTAATTGCACATATCATATGATTAAGGTAGTTAACTTTTGGAAAGTTAAACTAACCAATGAGGAAGTCGAATAGTAGTTTCGACATAGAAAGTACGTAAGGTGGAACAGTCGTGATAGTTAATGACTAATCTAACCACCTTGTAAATAATGATGATAGTTTGACGCCTAACGAGCTAGGTGGAAGCTTGGGGAGGAAGCAGGTCAAACGAATCAAAAAGGAAAAGAAAAGCGTAGTTTGGATGTGAGGTAAGTAATGCTTACACCCTTTTTATTATTTACAAAATACTTACTGCAAGTATTGAATATGAACAAAATTAAGTGAATGAAAAATGATGTTCCGACACGATATAATGCGAGTTGGAACAAGTGACAATGGTGAAAACCATAGATTATGGTTAAAAAAAGGGTAAATACGGTAAACTAGATGTGTGATGATGAACAAATATGAAATTTTGAAACACTATGTTATGGTGTAAACCGTGACGGGTAAAATTGGTAAAGTAGTAATCTGGACATGGATTAACGAATAGATAAAGGGTTTTGACAAGACACCCTATGGCGTAAGTCATAACGGGTCAAACAAAACAAGAAATTACTTTTTAAATAAGATGAGTTCAAAGGAAAAACCGGGATAAGTTAAAGGGTTGAAATGGTAATTAAATGTCATCTCGTAATGAAACATTTTTTTGGTAATTCATGTGACTATATAGTAGTAATGGTCACACTTAAAGTAAATAAATGTGACCGTTGCTATCCTTTAGTCACACTTAATAGAGGAAATGTTAGATTTTAACAAAAAGTGTTAGTACCCTTTAGCCACACTTTTAAGTTCTACGACCACTAAAAAGTGTGTGTGGTCATATGATACCTACGATGACTCGAGCTTTCGTCACACTTGACCTGAAAAAAATATGTGTGGCGAAAGCCATATCGTCACACTTTTTTTGTGTGGCTGTATCTCTATTTTGGCGTAGTGTAGACTAAACAGGTCAAATGGTGTTGTGGACGCCATATGATAATAATATCTAATAATCGCTTGTTGAGTTTTGTGATCACAGGAAATAACATATGGTTCGAATTGTTATTAACTCATAATTACTAGTGAAAGGTATTTGAACGGGTCAATCCTATGATTCGAGCCAGGTACGCATAAGTAAGTCTAAAGCTTAAGGTGAAATTTTGGTCAAATATGTTGACAAAAGTCCTTCATCGTAAAAGAAGAGGCTAAGATTGACCAAAATGCCCATGAACGTTAAATCAGGAAATGGTCCTTTTGAATCATTTGAGAATAAGTGTTATGATAAAGTTAAGCTTTAGTAGTGTAACAGAGTAGGTATAAAATTCATTTTTGGGTCAAATACCTCAAAATGGTCTTGGTCGTAAATTGACAATCCGAAAGGGGTAAATTCAGAATAAACAATTTACATTTTTTAATCCACCGTAAAGATAGTTGCGATGGAAGATATGCGAATACATTAATGTAGTAAAATGATGTGTGAAAGGAGAGAGTGAGTTTTAAGCTTAAATGTTTCAATCCTCTCTAACGGGTCAAAAATGAAGTTTTGCGCATACTTGATTTTTAGTCGCATAATTCACGAATATTTGAAACCATGAGTTAATGGTTTTGAGATAACAAATAATTCAAGATTTTATTATGATTTAAACGCAAGCGGTTTAATAAATCATTAAACGGGTCAAAAGTGTTAAAAATGAATTTCAAGCCGAGAGCTTGAAATCAAAAATTTTGAAAAGTCTCAGGTTTTAACTCCATGAGATGGAGAATCAAATTACGATCACATAGGAAAAAGAATCGGGTAAAACAGATGTGCAGTTTGAAAGTTATGCACATTTTTGTGAATAATAAGTTTGATATAGTATAGCTGGGAATGTGCAACAACAATTTGAGAAACATTTTGTCGATTTGGGGGTCTCACGTCGCGCGATAGGTGGGAGTCTCCACCGTCGCGGCACACGACCAAACATTAAAATCCCGTCGCGCCGCGCGACGGGTATAAAACCTGCAAAATTTAGTTGTTTTGTTTATTTGATAGAACGGGACTTGATAAAACTTGTTATATTAATATCAAAACTAACGTTTGTGTTGGTTTTGATTATAGGTAATCTTTAGTAAGCATACGGATGAAGATCAAGCTCGTTGAAGGACCGAACACAATTAAGATACAAGTTGCACGTTGTTTTGTCGTCAGTTTTAAACAACGAACTCAATTACTTAATGTTGTATTATTTTTAAATTGTAAAAGTTTCAATAAACCCGTATTTTTATAAGTATGTGTAGTTGTAATTAAGCATTTAATTGTTGATATTTATACGGAAATTGTTAAAAATTATTATTATATATAACATTTGGAGTAGGTTCTTATCTACCGTACAAAATGAAGCCCTTTTTTGTTGTGACTTAATTACCAAAATACCACCTCTCTATTTTTGCACCACAAAGTGAATGTGAATGGTGGTTGTAGCCGAGGGTGGTCTTTTTTGTCTTTTTTTTTGTATTTGTGTTGTTATTTTTTTTATTCTTTTATTAAGTTTACATTTTCAGTTCATCATATTTCTATGTTTAACTCTTATCTTTGTAAGTTTTATCCTTTTATTAAGTTAAAGGTTTCTCGCTATAAATCGAGTTCGTCTACGTTTTACACCAACTCATAACATTAGTTCGCATTTTTCTTTGTCTAACTTTGACGTCACTTGATGGTATTAATTTGCGTTTTTTGTTTTACGATTTTCTACGTTTTGGTCAATGTTTACTTACTACTTAGCACGGTTTTACGACCTACGCTTCCGCAACGCGGAGGGTTAACTACTAGTTAGTAACGTTTGAAATTGTAAGCTTAATTACACCGTATCCCACTTTGGGGATCGAATCTGCCACCAAGAGGGGCCACGAGTGACAACACACTACCGTTCATATTGCTCGTCAAGGTATGAAATTGTAACTTCATTGAGGTCTTAAGAGGTTTGTTAACGATCATTTTTTGCTTATAGGGCATGTTTGGCTAAGCTTTTCACACCTAACTTATGACTTATTGACTTAATCAAAAAGCTAAAAAGGAGTTTTAGGTGCTGTTTGTTTTTTCTGAGTTAAAACGTCTGCAGTCTGCGGACCACATCTGCAGACATCTGCAGCAGAAGTGCTGGACCAAATGTCTGTAGTCTGCAAGAAGAAGACTGTTTGTTTTTTTACTTCTGCAAACTGCTGAAATAAACTGAAATATAAATAAACTGATTTATTAAATTTTTACGAGGTTTTCAACATTCAAACTTAAATAATAGTTATACAATACTGAAATAATATTCATAAAAAAGACAATAACATTTTTTATAAAGCATTGTATCCATGCTTTGCATTAACTGCTCAGCAATCTCATCTCGTAACTGAGTCATATATTCCCGATCCGCTGCAGTACCATGTGCTTCAACCTCGTTTTCATCAGCATCAACGTGCACTAGCGTATTATGCACCGAAACATTGGGTTGATCGTATTTTGTAAACAATTCATCGCTCAAACCCTCTTTCCTTATAAAATTATGTAGCGCGAAACATGCAACGGTAATGTTCCTTTGCGTAACCAATGGAAATGGTGCCATCCTTTTCAAAATAGGGAATCTTGCTTTCAAGACATCAAAAGCACGCTCAATTACGTTCCGAAGTCTTGCATGAGCATGGTTAAATTTCTCTTTATTAGTCAACGCACGTCTTCGACGAAAATCTCCTAGCCAATACCTCACATTACGATATGGAGCCATAAATCCCCGTATGTGTGCATACGCGGCATCACAAAGATAATACTTGTCTGTAAAGATATACAATTATTTAGAAAAGTAAACAAAGTGATAAATATTTAACAAAACATAAACATACCTTGTGGTGGGCTCGGAAGTAGGCTCAGAAGTGGGCTCAGGATTAGGCTCAGAAGTAGGCTCAGAGGTGCCGGCATCATCTTGTGTGTCATGATAATGGGTGTCCATAATCATAAGCGATTGGACACGATGACAAGAAGATCCAACCCCGGATGTTGTTTGGGTTGAGGTCCACTTGCAATTTCCAGTGGCAGTATTTCCATCAAAATTCTGCACAAAGTTCTGGAAAAGGCAACGGAACTGTCTTCAATGATGCAGCCTTTGGGTGCCCCTAAACCCAAAGTATAAAAAAATGTTATAAACTTTTTTTAGGATTATGTTTAAAATTTATATAAACGAACATACCTTCTTAAATTCTTCCCATTCCTCGTTCGTTAAGGTAAAAGTATTTGTTTGAGGGTTGTATATGTTGTCGGTTTTGTTTTTCAAATACACCCAACCTACGTATTTGGCTTTAAGATTATCATATGCATTCTTCATTTGTTTTTGAGTCAAATCCAAGCCAAACTTTTCCTTAAGAACTTTTCCTAATTTATTCCACGAGTCTTTATGCAAACTCAAGCCTTTTCTACCCACCGTGTTTATCTCTTCAATGCAAGTCTCTAATAAGCATTTTAGATGGTCGTTTGACCATTGTTGTTTCTCTCCCATTTCTACTAATCAACAAACAACCAAAGGAACAATTTACAATTTTAAACTATGAACTAACATTACAAATTATATCTCTTATAGAAAATAGGTAACCTATCATGGTTTTTGTTCATATCATGTGTAACCTATCAATATTTAAGTGCTTCTCAAGAAGATAGAAAATAGGTACATCATCTAAATGAAACTCTAATTACTGTACAACATAATTGGATAGAAAAAATTAACATTACAAATATGAGTGTGCAACATATATGAATATATGACTATACATTTAAATGAAATTCTAACTATCATCTAAATGAAACTCTAATTACTGTACAACATAATTGGATAGAAAAAATTAACATTGCAAATATGAGTGTGCAACATATATGAATATATGACTATACATTTAAATGAAATTCTAACTACTGTTAATATATTTAACTTATTAATAACAGATATGTGCAATAATTATTCATATAGAAACTAGCAATGCAGATTTTTCACATACTTGGTTAAACTATTGCCCTAGCAATTTGGTCACCTTATATTATTTGCTATTCAACATTATTAAAAACAAAAAGCTTTCATGAATCTTCTTTTTCTTATCGTTGATATTATTGCATATGAATAATTGGAAGGGAACAAGCGATGCTTCAGATTAATCACTATGTTCAACTAAGAACCAAAAATAATTCCTTACTTCAAATCAGAATTATATGTTCAACTAAGAACCAAAAACAATTACAACACTACAAATCTGAACTTAAAACACATTTCAACCAAAAACAGCTTTACTTTAAAAGTGTATGCATCATTTACAACACAATATTAAATGAAAACCTAGCTTTAATTTACAAATCAGAAAAGTATGCATCATTACAACATTTTAAATTCAAATCAAACCCTAATTTAATCTACCAAATGTATGTATGTGAGTAGAGATTCTGAATATTGTACCTTTATGCAAGAAAGAAAGGAGAAGAAGAGGGGCTGTGATCGATGTTGCTGTAGCCGGCGAACAGGGCTGTGGTCGATGTTGCTGCAGCCGGCGAATAGGGCTTGTGGTGACCGGCGAAGAGGGCTGTGGTGACCGGCGAACAAGGGCTGGGCGGCGCCGGAGATGTAGCAGTGAAGGTGGAGAGCGTGGGAGAGGAGTGGGTCGCCTGGAGAGGATGGAGATTCGATTAGGGTTTTTTTTTAGATGGAGAAGTGTTGTGAAGAGCGTAGAAGACATAAGCAAACGTCTGTGCGAAAAAGAGGTGGGGAAGAGGTTTTTTAATGGAAACCCTTCTAAAAAACAAACAAGCTGCAGACTCCCATGTCTGCGCGTGGTCTGCGTGGGGAAAAGAAAAGAGGTTCTGAAGTACTTTTCTAAAAAAAACAAACACCCCCTTAGTGTTTGACAAACCTAAAAGTGTTTTTTAAAATGGCTTTTTAAAAAGAAGAAAAATGAGTTTTTGAGAAGTTAACATGTTGTAACTTCTTGATCCAGCTTATAACTTTTCAAACACCAAATTACCAAATTACCTCTGATTTAACACCACTTATATTTGTTTGCCCTACAACGTTCACTACTGTTGTTCTTCTGGTTTTTTTATTTTTTATTTTTTATTTTTTATTTTTTATTTTTTTTTTTGTGGAAGGTGAGAGTCTACTTTGGTTGTGAAAGCAACTCCCACACCCCCAAGCCAGGGGGCCCTAGCCAAGTCTGCCCAGACTACGTTGTCTTAACCGGTTCGCGCTGGTTATCAGACTTGGTTCCGGCTTTCCCCCGGAAACTGTTCTGCCTCCACACGAGAAGCCTCGCTAGAGTAACAGCCGGATGAAAACCGGGGGCGGGCTCAGGCCCGCGGTCCTTTGTGTCCACGGGACTCCTCGCCCTCATTGCCCTTACCCCCAAATGCAGCAGGTGGGGATCGAACCCGGGTCTCCAAGGAAACCCAAAGTTCTTTCCACCACTCCACTACAAGTGGGGGATAATACTGTTGTTCTTCTGGTAACAAGCAAGCCGCCACACTGGTACACAGCAACGTTCACTCCAGTTCCCCCATTCTCCACCTCCGGCTTCGGGTTCTGGCTCCAATTCAACACCGCAGGTATGTTTATAAATACCGATCTGTTTGCTGTTTATAAATAGTTCTTGTTCAGTGCACAAACTGCTGAGTTCGATCTGTTTGCTGTTTCTTTCGAACAAGAATCAAACTGCTCACATCATATCAGATCTGTGAAATTGATTTTTGATAAATTTCGTTTGATTTGTTTCAAATTGCATGCTGAATGTTGTTGATTGGTGCAGTAACCAAGTAAAAACAAAATTAAATGTGCTGTATCTATATGTAAGTGTATGCTGAATGTTGTTGATTGTTGCAGATCTGTGAAATTGATATTCTAGTTCAGGTTGATCATAGGAATAGCCCCCACAGTCCACAGAATGCGACTTCTATAGTTCTATAATGCATCTTTGCGCATCATAGTAGTGCCATTACTGATATAGATGTTCGTAAAGTTAAGTTCGTTGTTTAATTCGTTCACTCTTTGCACTTGATCTTGCATATGTATCATATTTTTATTTTGTAGGTTTTTTTTATTAAATTAAACTTTTTATTAGGAAGGGAAGAGAAACAAAAAAGCCAAGCCAAACGCTTTTTAAAAAACAACTTATTGACGTATGAAAGAATGTCCCTTTTAGTCATTTTACATCAATAAGCTAAGCCAAACGCTTTTTAAAAAACAACTTATTGACCTATTGTCTTTTCCCACCCCATAAGCTAATCCAAACACTTTTTTTTAAAAACTCATTTTCAAAAAGTCATAAGTGTTTTTCCAAAAGTACTTTTTAACTTAAATAAGCTTAGCCAAACATGCCGATAGATGCATCGTAATTCAGTTAACCTTCATTTTTCGCTTCTATAGATATTATCTGTTCCCCCCCAAATCATTCTATACGAACGAATTTAGCCCTTTAGGGTTTGTAGCATCAACCGACCGACCATGGCTTCTTGCAAAATTCCTCATCAATTTCTTAAAATGAACTCGAATAACATTTGGTTTGGAAGATGGAGCAAGAGGTGATGGAATCAGAGATGATTTTAGGTACACACCTGAGTTTCAAAAAGATTCAAATGCATGACAAGTACCCAAAGGGGCAAGCTAGAGGGAGGCATTGGAAGCATCTCAAACAAATCATACAAGCTGAAAATTACCAAAATTACCCACCTCATCAACCCAATTGTCAGTTTATCTTTTTCTTTTAATGAAATTTGTTATCTTTTTTGACCTAATGTTCAGTTGGAATTTGTGTGTGTGATCTTGCAGATGTTAATATCGAGTCGCCACCATCGATGCACCCTCGGAAGCAAATTTGTGATATAACTGGATCTGAGGTATGTAAATCTTGGATATTGTATTCATCATAGTTATTAAAGACGCTAAGCGCACTTAAGGCGCATAGGCCTCGCCTGGGGCCTAGGCGCAAAGCGCAAAAAAAGCGAGGGCCTAAGAAAAATTAAGCGCATAATGAAAAAAAGTTAAACTATATTATGTATTAGAAAAAGAATACTATTCTTCAAATAAAATAAACAAAATCTATTATATAAAACTATACATCATATCTATTTAGAACCAAAAGTTCTAAAAATATTAGTGTATTAGTATAGAAAAGTAGTTTTCCTTGGATAAAAGTAGAAATCTGGCTAGAATATTGTCGGAATTTAGAGAATTTGGTCGGAAACTCTCCGGAATCTAGGAATCTGCGCCTGAACCATCACCTAGAGAATTAAAGCGCAATTTCCTCGACTTAAAGCGCAACTACCTCGCCTCGCCTGAAAAATGGGCCTAGGCGCAAGAGGCGATGGCTTTTAACAACTATGGTATTCATCCATTTACTTATGAGTGGATTCATTCGGGTTGTGTTTTAATTTTTAAGGCTGGTCAAATATTTAGCTAGAAAGAAAAATGTCAAACAGCCCGGGTTGTGAAAATCGTAAGCAAGGTATATTGAATTGGTGCAAAATCTTATATCAGTTTATTCTAAAAGTTATAATAAGGTGTCTGAAATCATATATAAATACTATTGGACGTAAAGTGTATTGGGTAACCTAACCTAACCCAACTCTTGTCCATTTTTCTTTAATCAGTTCTCATATAGCAAAGGCATGCTGCCATGATGATCATAGTTCGTATTGATAATTTAATGATAAAAGTTTTGAATGATGCCTTATTCGGTTGTCGTTGCAGATAAAAAAACCAAGGGTGTATTGTTTATTATTTTTCATATACTTTTAGCTATAACTAATAAAATGGCCATCTAAATCCATCACCATATGTACCAAACTTGTACAAAGATAAAGTAAATTGGGATATTTTTAAACAATCTTAATGGTTTGACCCGTAACATTGCCTTCGATCCTTTTAACTTTTGTTTTTTCCCTATATATTGAAAACTTCACCTTTTGTTACTTGAAAGAAATTTGAATAGAGATTGTCATAGCTCATAACACTAGAAGCATAGTTGTTAAAAGCCATCGCCTCTTGCGTCTAGGCCCATTTTTCGTTGAGGCAATTGCGCTTTAATTCTCTAGGTAATGGTTCAGGCGTAGATTCTAGCGCGATTCATATATTTCCGGATAAATTTCTTAAATTCTGTCAAGATTCCAGCCATATTTCTACGTTTATCTACTTTTCTACACCAATATACTAATATTTTAGAACTTTTGGTACTAAATAGATGATATTAAATTTTATATAATAGTTTATGTTATTTGAAAAACATTATTATTTTTCTAATACATAATATATTTTGCATTGTGTGCTTTTTTTCTTCTTAGGCCCTTGCTTTTTTTGCGCCTTGCACCTAGGCCCCAGGCGAGGCCTATGCGTCTTTAATAACTATGACTAGAAGTATGCAATTCAATTAAGAATAACTTAAAATGTTCAAATAAATGTTATCCATCTCTCATGCGTCCAATATTTTTGCACACCCTACTTAATGCCTCATCATTTGGGGGTTAATCTTGTTCATTCATTTGAAATATGAAATATCTTGAATGACTCCACCTAGAGGTCACAATCTTGACCATTTATTTATCTATAGGTCGATTCGGGTCATGTGCTTATCTAGAACTGCTAAAATAAAAAAACAAAACAGGTCAAACGGGTCGAAAGTCATCGAAAGTGTATTTAAATGTATAAAACACTTGAAATAGTTTTTTTTTATTTTTTTTTATTTTTTTATAATAATAACTGGCATTATCCAAATAATTGTTTTGACATGTACCAAAAAGGACCCATTTTGAACCATTACTAAACACATCGATCTTGCCAGCTGCCTGTTTAGTTTCTCGACATCTCTCTGGAGTATGTTATTCAACATACGTTGTTTTACAGTAAAAAACTAAAAGTTTTTTTTATTTATTTTTTATTTTAATGATTTTGAATGCAGGCTCCTTATAGCGACCCAAGAACCCATCTACGGTATGCAAACACCGAAGTGTTTAAGCTCATCAGATCACTTCCTAACGAGTATGTGCAAAGATATCTCGCTCTTAGAAATGCAGCAGTTGTTCTCAAGTAACTCTCAGAATATTTTCTGTTAGTTGAATTTCTCCTTATGTGTCTGTGGCACCTATGTGAGACTAGAATTTTAGTGATATGAAAAACTTCTTCTGATCTAACAATCTCCTGTCTAATTTATTTATATATATGTCTTTGTGTGTGTGTGGGTGGGTGCGCACGTGGATGTGTTCCAAGTTTACCTGGACTTGGTTTACCTGTTTTTTGAAGACGATGTGTTTTAACTTTTAACCCAGGTTTGCTTTAAAGTTTTACGCAACCTAAACTCGTCTCACACCCTGCCCATTTTGCCACCTCTGTGCAGATGTATAATTGCAATTAATATTATGCATATATGTAATAAACTATTGAGTAAACTTCCGTTTTGCTCCCTGTGGTTTGGTCACTTTAACGGTTTTGTCCCAAACCTTTCAAAATAACCATTTTACTCCTTGATCTATGAAGGCCTTCATGATTTTGCTCCCCGCCCCTAAACGTCATCCATTTTAACAGTTAAGGTTTTAAGCTGGAATTGTAAAGAGAGGGTTGGGAAAAGACATAATTGCCCCTCAGGTGTTTTGCACGTGACAGACTTTAACTGTTAAAGTGGATGACGTTTAGGGGCGAGGAGCAAAATCATGAAGGTCTTCATAGATCAGGGAGTAAAATGGCTATTTTGAAAGGTTTGGGGCAAAACCGTTAAAGTGACCAAACCACAGGGAGCGAAACGGAAGTTTACTCTAAACTATTTTAACATATGAGGCAGAATACATTAGACTACATTCTTTCGGGGTAAAAGAGGATTGTACCAAACAAAACTTGTGTCACGGGCACTTGAAGGATAGAACCTGGAGAGAACATTTGACACCTATAAGACACTTAAACCAAAATGTCAAAGGACCTTGTGTGAGTGAGAGATCCATCCTGCACTAGGCTCCTGAATTTTCTGTAATTTGCTTGAGCTTCACAGTCGCAAATTTTATGGGCTTTGTGACATTTCATTAACATTGTTTGCAAATTTTAGCATACCAAATTTATTCAACGAGACAGTGCGGTATGTAGCATACTTCTTTTGTGACACCAACATCCCATTTGGATTTTACAGAACCGCCACACCAAGAATACAGTGAATATGAACTCAATGGCCCGATGAACTTGTGTAGATTATATCATCAACATACAAGCATATGATTAAATCTGTCAACCCTTCTGATGCGGAGCATCAACGATATATTTTATTTATTCAAATTTTAATTTCCTAATCTTTGTTATTTTGTTTCCTAATTGATAAGTCTTGTGGTTGAACTATAAATAGGGGATTTAGGGTTTATTGTTATTTAGGTTTTTGATTGAATTTTCATTAAAAGGAACTTTGTTCTTGGAACCTTTTAGTTCGATTTATCATCTTTAATTATCAATAGTTTCTTGAGCCATCTGATCGCACGCGAAACTGCATCACCTTCTTTCTTGACAAAGAACATAGGTTCGGTTCATTCAGTCATTCTTACTTCTAGGACATCAGTTCCGCTGTACCAAGCTTTCAAAGTCTGCCTTATGTAACGTATACTTCCTCTTGAAGTGGTCTGTTTTGTACAGTAAGGGATAAAACCAAACATATTGTCTTGAACTTTGCATCGTTACCTCATCGTTAATTGGAATAACTTTCATATGTATCCTTTTTACCACAGCCATCTTGACATGCTTTGGTCGATGACATTTTCACTGTAGGTGCATTTCTGGTTGACAAAATATCAGAAATTTATTCATCATTTAGTTTGTAAAGTTTTAAATTCTCTTCTTAGAGCCTGTAACTTTACCATCATGACTATGTGCTTCATACTATTACAACTACAACTATTCTTGAAAACACTATCAGGAACAATGTCTTAAATGATTGCACATACTTATTTTCGTTCTCGCTTATACGAGGTTGGTCTCCCTCTGTATTATCGAAGCTCACTTCAAAAACTTCCCACAACTCTTGAGAATGCAACAAGGTTCGTATTATACTCCGTTTGCCACTTTGAAAGCAAACAGTGCCATCAGGGACTAAATCCATAAAGATTAAAGTTAGGAACTAAATCAATCATTTGCTCCAACCACAAGTGCCAATGTGCCATCAGTGTAATGTACTTTAAGATGCATAAAATTTGTAAGTAATTAGTTTATTATAACAAACTAGAATTACCACTGATGTGTGTAAAATGCAACATATAAAACACATCAATTAAGGCATAAAACTAACCCTTTTTAAGTACTAATGTTGGAAAAAGAGTGTTTTTGTCTTCCTTTTGTATTTTCAGGATGAAATGAGCTCAAAATCACAAAAGAAGCAAAAAGACTACTAAATCTACCATAAATACAAGAAAAGGAACAAAAGTGAACTGCCCGGACCCTCAACGGCACCTCCCAAGACAAAGAGAAGAGAAACAGAGCCTGAACACGCCCCGTGTCCAGTGAACACGGGGGCGTGCCCAGGAAGCAGCAGAAAAGACAAACCAGTAGAAGCTTCCATTGCTCACCACGGGGCCGTGCCCAGCGGACACGGGGGCGTGTTGAAAGTACAGCAGGCGCATTAATTGTAATTCGCAATTACAATTAATGAAGAGAGAGAATGTCAGACGGGCACGGGGCCGTGTTCAGCGAACACGGGGCCGTGTCCAGCGTTCTGTTCAGCCTATAAATAGAGGAGCTTGGCTTCATTCTCTCTCATCCCTTGGCACACCACCTCTCTCACACTTCATCCACCACCCACCACCACCATAACACCATCATCCACCACCATCATCCATTGTCCATCATAGAGTGTGTGAGTCGTCTCGGGATCCAAGATTGATCGTAAGAGTTCTTGACAATCAAGGCCATGTTTGCCTAAGTCTCTTACATCACTTGGTGAAGACAAGTGTTTAGTATAATACTTTTTATTTTTAATCTTTTGCACTTTTTATTTGGTTTTGTATTAATGACTTTAATAACTAGTTACTTATGTTGAAGGTGATCTTTCCTTATCGTTTGTCCGTGGTGTCTTGGCATTATTTTACTGTCTATATAAAATAAAAGATTTTCACCATTCATATCTCCACGGTCTATATGGAGGTATGTTGGCTACCTGGTCGGGGGTTAAGGGAACGGTTTGGTAAAGGTCTTGCCCTTGTTCAGCGTTTAGAGGTCCTGCTTGGGACCTGGGTCAAATTTAGTAGGATCTCCTTCAATGCCCATAGGTATTGGATGGCGGGGATCCAAACTCTTTGACCCCCTCATAAGCTAACTACTATTAATACTATAACCCGGCTATTTAGGACTGTATCCCTGCTGACTCAGACTACTTAGCCGAGGGTAACGTCACCGCCAAAAGCGGGGCCTACCATAATTTGCATTAATAACTTAATTCATTATCTTTCAATAATCCGACCCTTTAGGATTGTATCCTTGCTGACTCAAACTACTGGGTTGAGGGTAACGTCGCCTTCAAAAGAGGGGCCTACTACAATAACTAAGATAATCTCTTAAATAAGTGCAAAAGTGCAAAAATAATCAAAGGTTATACTAATACACGTGTCGGATCCAAGTGATTCATCTTGTCTATCTGTTTTTATTTTATTTTCTTTTTCAGCATTTAGTTAGTTTTTATTAGTTTAAAACATTTTTCTAACTTTTTGATTTGATTAGACGTTGAGGATAAACCGGTATTAAAAGCTCTTGTGTCCTTGGACGACCTCGGTATCTTACCAACACTATACTACGTCCACGATGGGTGCACTTGCCCATATGTGTGTTTAGTGTTAGTAAATATCGTGTTTTATAAATTTAAAACTTGGCTAAAAGTGTAAAAAGGGCTTAAATATATATCTAAAAATATAACACACTTCACGCACATCAAGTTTTTGGCGCCGTTGCCGGGGACACAAGGATTTTAAGAAAGCTTAAAATCGACGGCCTAATCAGTTTTTCAAAACATTTAAAAAAAAAAAAAAAAAACGCGCGCATTTTTCTGCATTTTAGTTTAGTTTTTGCATTTACAGTAGCTTGAACACGGGGCCGTGCTCGCTGAACACGCCCCCGTGCTGCATATTTTTAGTTAGATACCCAGATACAGAGTCTGACCACGGGGCCGTGTTCACTCAACACGCCCCCGTGCTCAACGTGACCAGTTAATTTAATTAAAACGCCCAGATACAGTCCCTGAACACGGGGCCGTGTTCACCCAACACGGGGCCGTGTCCAGCTTCTGTGCCCGTCTTATTTTTGTTTTCTGGTCCCGAGACTCAGTTGTAGTCTGTTGAGTGATTCCTATGGATCAATACTCAAGAGATTACAACTACACCTATGATGAGGATGATTATAGAGGTAATTATTGCACTAATTGTCGTAATGCACACTCGGTTCAATATAATACTTCATATCAACCATCCAATTCATACAACCATTATGAGGAGCCCAGGTACGAGCCATCAACTTCATACACATCCTATGAAGACCAAAGGTATGAACCTCCTCCCTCATACTCGTATTTTGATGAACCAAGGTATGAGCCTTCATACTCATACTTTGAAGATTCAACATATGAGCCACCACCTTCATACTCTTATTATGAGGAACCATGGCGTGAACAACCCACCTCATATGAGTACTATGAAGAACAAAGTTTCGACCCTTATCCATCATATACTTACAATGAAGAACAATGGTATGAACCATCTACTTCATATGAGTACTATGAGGAACCAAGGATCGAACAACCGGATTCAAGCTTAGAGGATCCAAATTCTTTCAATCTCACCGAAGTAACTAATAGGATATTAGAACACATTAAAACTATCGAACGTTGCATGAAAGAATCTCGCGCGAGGGAAGAGGAATCCCGTGCAAGAGAAAGGCTAAAAAATAATAATAACGAAGAGATAGTTGAAAGTGTGAAAATGGAAGAAAGTGAAAAACAGACACATGAGTTAAACAACGAAAATGGTGAGTCCGACAATGTTAAAATTCATGAAGAGTCTAATTTTGAAGAAATTAATCTCTTGTCACCTACTTTCGAAAATCATTGTTTAATAACCCCTCATGCCAAGTTTTTAAAAGAGTTAAACACTAGTGCTAAAATCAAAGAAATGGTAAGTGTTAAGTTAACTAATGATCAAACCTCGCTAATAAAAGAAGATCCTTTTGAAATTAACATCACACCGGTTCCATGTTTCTTTCAAAATTCGTTTATTAGTAATGTAACTATTGATAAAGATCTTTGTGTTAACATAATGCCCAACTACATTTTTGAAAAGTTAAGTATTAGTGATTTTACTCCACTTCAAATACCCATTTTTCTATCCGACCGAAAAGTAATGAAATCAATCGGTGTAGTCGAAGATATTTTGGTTCAAACAAATCAAATGGTAATCCCAACCGACTTCGTCATCTTAGATGATGCCCCCCTAGTCTTGGGAAAACCTTTTGTACAAACTCACAAAGCTTTGAAAAACCGGAAATTCAACACTCTAACTCTTCAATTAGGGGCATTCAAAAGGAGCATAGATCTTGAGCGCTCAATGAAATATCCTTTTGGCAACAATGACCCCCTAATTGAAGATGAAGCTGAACCACCTGATACAAACCACGAGGAAGACCACTTTGTCGACGAAGAGGTAGCCATAGAACAAACTTTTAAAGTTCTTGATCTAGATGAGCCACAAAATAAGGTGTCTCCTAAAGACCCACCCATCGAGCTCAAAGAACTCCCTAAGGGTTTGGAATATGCTTTTCTAGGCAAAGATGGTAGTTTACCTGTAATTATTTCGTCTAAATTAACTAGCATAGAAAAAGAAAAATTAGTTAACCTACTTAAAAAACACAAAAATGCGATCGCTTGGAAGCTTGTAGATATTAAGGGAATAAGTCCTTCCATGTGCACGCACAAAATTTTAATGAATGATGACTACAAAACGGTGATTCAACCACAACGAAGAGTGAACCCCAATGTTCAAGAAGTGGTTAAAAATGAAGTCATCAAACTACTCGACGCCGGACTAATCTACCCTATCTCCGATAGCCCGTGGGTAAGTCCCGTCCAAGTAGTCCCGAAGAAAGGAGGTATGACGGTAATAACTAACGAGAAAAATGAATTAATACCCACAAGAACCGTCACAGGATGGAGAGTCTGTATAGACTACAGGAGATTAAATGAAGCAACAAGGAAAGACCACTTTCCTTTGCCCTTCATTGATCAAATGTTAGAAAGATTATCCGGTCATAAATTTTATTGTTTCTTAGATGGTTTTTCAGGTTACTTTCAAATACCGATAGCACCAGAAGACCAAGAGAAAACAACTTTCACATGCCCCTACGGAACTTTTGCATATCGACGCATGCCATTCGGTCTATGTAATGCGCCTGCAACATTCCAACGTTGTATGGTCGCCATTTTCCATGATATGATTGAAAAAACCATGGAAGTCTTCATGGATGACTTTTCCATCTTTGGAGACTTATATGATCAATGCCTCGATAATCTTGAACGAATGCTATCCCGATGTGAGGAAACTAACCTCGCCCTTAACTGGGAAAAATGCCATTTCATGGTAACAGAGGGAATAGTACTCGGACATAAAATCTCAAGCGAAGGAATGGAAGTTGATCGAGCAAAAATTGAGACTATATCTCGATTACCTCCTCCATCCTCCGTGAGAGCAATCAGAAGTTTCCTAGGGCATGCCGGATTCTATAGAAGGTTTATCAAAGACTTTTCGAAAATTTCAAGACCTCTAACAAAATTGCTTGAAAAAGATGCACCCTTCATCTTTGACAAGGAATGCAATCAAGCATTTCTGACCCTCAAGGAAATGCTAGTCAATGCACCTATCATGATAGCACCAGATTGGAAATTTCCTTTCGAAATCATGTGCGATGCAAGCGACTTTGCTGTTGGAGCAGTCTTGGGACAAAGAAAAGAAAAACATTTCCACCCAATCTATTATGCTAGTAAAACTCTAAATGATGCACAAGAAAATTATACAACTACAGAGAAAGAGTTACTAGCGGTGGTGTTTGCTTTTGATAAATTTCGTTCTTATCTTGTTCTTTCTAAAACAATAGTTTATACAGACCATGCAGCCATCAGGTACCTCTTCAAGAAGCAAGACGCAAAACCCCGTTTGATAAGGTGGATTCTACTCCTCCAGGAATTCGACATCGAAATCAAGGACAAAAGAGGAGCAGAAAACACTGCTGCAGATCACCTCTCACGCTTAGAAGACCCAGCTTTGGAGACGACCAGGGACGAGCAAATCAACGAAAAATTTCCCACGGAGTCCCTGGAAATGATGGAAAGCAGACAAGAACCATGGTATGCCGACTACGCTAATTTCTTAGCCAGCGGTATAGTCACCAAAGGATGGCCACATCATCAAAGAAAGAAATTCTTTGTTGATGTAAAGCATTACTTTTGGGAAGACCCCTATCTTTTCAAAATATGTGCTGATCAACTCATCCGAAGGTGTGTCCATGGTAATGAAGCACGAAGAATACTCCGTCATTGTCATGAAGGTCCATACGGAGGACATCATGGTGCCTCAAGTACCGCAAGAAAGGTATTTGATTCTGGATTTTACTGGCCAACCATTTACAAGGATGCACAAAACCTTGTAAAGACATGTGATGCCTGCCAAAGATCGGGTAATATTTCTTCCAAAAACGAAATGCCTCAAAATGGCATTCTCGTTTGTGAAATCTTTGATGTGTGGGGACTCGATTTCATGGGACCTTTCCCGCCTTCAAAAGGAAACAAATATATACTTGTGGCGGTCGATTACTTGTCTAAATGGGCAGAGGCCGAAGCTCTTCCAACAAATGATGGAAGAGTAGTAGTAAAATTCCTAAAAAAATTATTCTCTCGTTTCGGCACACCAAAGGCATTAATAAGTGATAGAGGTACCCATTTTTGTAATCATCAACTCGAAAAAATCTTAACAAGATATGGGGTCTATCACCGGGTCTCAACAGCATATCATCCTCAAACAAATGGGCAAGCCGAAGTGACTAATCGAGGTTTAAAACGAATACTTGAGAAAACCGTAGGGATAAATAAAAAAGAATGGGCTGACAAACTAGACGACGCTTTATGGGCTTTTCGCACCGCTTATAAAACCACTATAGGCACAACCCCATATAAACTAGTCTATGGAAAAAGTTGTCACTTGCCAGTAGAAATTGCTCACAAAGCCTACTGGGCAATTAAAAACGTAAACTTAGACTTAGAAGTTGCCGGTAAGAATCGATTTTGTCAAATAAATGAATTAGAAGAACTTAGGAATTATGCATATTCTAACTCCGAAATTTATAAGGAAAGAATGAAAAATTTGCATGATAAATATATTAAATCTAATGAATTTCGGATTGGAGATCAAGTTCTACTGTTCAATTCGCGACTTCGATTGTTTCCTGGTAAGTTAAAATCTAGGTGGTCGGGACCTTTTTCAGTCACCCATGTTTTTCCACACGGTGCAGTAGAAATTAAAACTCGAAATGGAACACCATTCAAAGTCAATGGCCAACGGCTTAAACTCTACAGAGGATCCATTGAGGATGAGGAAGAGGAAATCGCACTTCAAACGGTCAACGAATAAACTCATACCCGACATGTTACCGGTAAGTATACATTCGAAACTGGTAAAATCATCTAACCATTATTCGGAGATAAGGGGCATGCACACAAGCACGATAAAAAAAAAAAAAAAAAAAAAAAAAAAAAATTTCCACCCGGCACGGGGCCGTGTTCGCTGAACACGGGGCCGTGTCGAGGCGACTGTCGGGATAAAACCCTCTTTTTCTATCAGTTACACCATTCCACACGCCCCGTTTCGCCGAGAACTCTCTGGTTTAGAGCGATTTTCTGCCGATTTCGAACGTTACCACCAAGCCTAACAACGTCAAGGTATGATTCTATCCTTCTTAGTAGTTAGATTAGTTACTTGCATGTAGTTAAAACATCAAAAATTGGGGGAAATCTAGGGTTCTTCATGTTCATCCGGATCGAACTCAAAATTTTTGATGAAAATTGTTAGTAGTAGTTTAGAGTAGAGTAATAGAAAGTAAATAGCCATGTATTGTTGATAGATTTGTCCGATTTCCAACTAAAAACACAAACCCTTGTTCTTGAACCGAAAAACTCAAAATTGAAAGGGTAAATAGTTTGATTTTGGAAAAATGACACTTAGGGTTTCATTTTCGGGGGAAACCGCTGCTATTAGGCTAAAAATTTTCAGGTTTTCGAAACCGGGACGAAAAAATGAAAATTAGGTGTTACAGACGCCTGAACACGGGGCCGTGTTCGTTGAACACGGGGCCGTGTCCAGCCCACTGTTTGCAGTTTTCAACCCGAATTTCCATGTTTCGCACTAACTTTTGTTGTATTCTTTTCAGATGTCCAAATTCACACGGTTCAATGCCAGCGAACTTGACGCCAGGGCTCGCTATGAGGTCCTACAAACAAGGCCCGAAGAATATCCAAGGCGGGCATGTACCGATCTTCTGACAATGGTAAACCAACTGGACCGCTTCAACAACATAGTGACGGGTCCACTGCACGTTGCATTGACTACCCGACTTAGGTCGGTCCACCAATGCACATTGGAGTTCTATAGCACGTTCATCTTCAACTCGAGACGCGACCCGTTTGATCACGAGGCGGTCGAGTTTCGATGTGGGGGTACGACCTATAGAACCTCCATGGCGCAGTTCGGATCAATCATTGGGCTGTACAAAGACGAAGAAGCGGGGAACGAAGAGAATACCGGGGGATTGCGAGATTTGGACGCAACAGAACGCCAAGCCGCATGGGCTCAAATCGGTGAGGGGGTCTACAACTCCAGCAGCACAAAGAGTACCAAACTGAGAGACCCGTTATATCGCTACATCCACAGGCTCCTCACGTACTCGCTAAACCAACGCCATGACAGTAGTGGCGTTGTTGGGGTTAGAGATTTGGTTGTCCTTCACTGCATCCACAACCGGAAGCCTCTCGATGTTCCTTACCTCCTACTGCGGAACATGCACTTGAACCGCCTTGCCTCTGCTCCTACACCAATCTTCTTCGGGGGATGGGTGTACCGTCTTTTCAAGCACTTCGCGAACATCCCGAAGTCCTTCGAAAGGAGCCCATGGTCGGGACGGGTTGATTACCATATCTGCCGGGCCATGAACTTGCTCTATGAAGCGGAGGACGGGACGGTGAGCTTTCAAAGGACGCAAGGCTACGCATGGAACCCGCAAGAGGCTCTAGTTCTTCATGCACCACCTCCACAGTACCAATACCCTCCCCAAGGCGAACAGGGTCAATCCTCCTCTCAAGGAGGCGGTTTTCCTAATTTCCAAAGTTTGCATGATCTTTTGCAGGAAAACCTCATGTGCACCCGGAACACCTACAACCTCGCCAACAACACACACCTCCGGGTAGGAGCTATCGAACGCAGCGTCAACGACATACAAGATGACATCGGTAGCATCCGGGAGTACATGGCGAGGCAGGGAGGCGGAGGTGAAGACAGTGATGAAGATATGGAGTAGGAGGCCGGGAGGAGCAAAGGGCTAGCTGGTTATGAGCCCACAGGTTTGATTACCCTTCCTATCGAACAATTCATGGCCTGCGTGCCATTTGTCAAGACAATTTACTTTCCTTAACTCTTTTCTTTTTATTTTTACTTTGTTTTTACTTTGTGTTGGATAATGTTTAACTATGGTAAGATTAGGATGTTTGGTGCTTGGTTGGATGGTATTGAATGCTTGAACAGGTGCAATGCAAGGGTTAGAATGCTAAACATTAGCACTCGCAGCCCTAGGAGGAAGAAACCGGGAGAAAACCCTATTTTTTCGGCTAACAGACTGTCACCACGGGGACGTGTTCACCCAACACGCCCCCGTGTCCATCTCCCAGTTCTGCTGTTTGGCTACTGACCTGCAGATTTTTGTCGAACACGTGGCCGTGTTCACCCAACACGCCCCCGTGTTCACCCTCTGTAAGTTTTTCGTTACTGGCAGTTCACCACGGGGCCGTGTTCAATGGACACGGGGCCGTGTCCAGAGTGCCAGTAACACAAATCTTTGTTTTTAAACACACTTTTACATATTCTAATCAACCAAAAACTCTATTTTTGGACACATTGAGGACAATGTGTAATTTAAGTGTGGGGGGATGCTAAAACCTTGGAATTTTGCAAAATCCTAAAACAAGCCTTACACAAAACTCTATTGGAACCGCTAAACACCCCAAATTTTTTCAAAAACTTTTTCAATTTTTTTTATTTACTTGTCTTAGTTTAAGTTGGGAATAACAAGTTATAAAAGGGTTATATTTTTACAAACTTACAACCGATAGCGTCGTGATAAAAAGAACTAACATAAGAAAATTATGAAACGGTATAACAAGTCTAGCTAAAATTCGATTATATATGCTTGGTCACATAAAAAAACCATTCCCACAAAAAGTGAGTTTTGAGCCTTTATTGAGCATAAAAATACACATATTTAGATTAAATGCTCATTTTTCGTTTCTTGTGTGAATAGCCGCTCGGTCTTTACAAATCTAGAACTTGCCACGACGATACATTCCCGGTCCTTACCAACTTAAACCCAAGTAAGTAAATGATGGAGGCATTAGGACTAACTATTTTTCTTTCAAAACCATTATTTTTCATTTTTTTTTACCTACCCAAAATCCCCCTAGAAAACCCCTTTGAGCCTAAACCTTTCATTTCATTACCCCCAAAACAATTTTCTACCCACCAAAAACCTTTTTCATTTTTTCACTTTTATTTTAGTGACAAACTCGGTTTTTCATAAACATACCTTTACGTGATCAAAAAAAAAAAAAAAAAAAAAAATGATGAAGTCAAAAACAAACGTAAGCTACAAAAAGCTTGTTTGGAGAAATACTTCAAAAATAAATGTCACCAAAAATAAGGTATTTTACGAAAACCGACACTTGTTACGATTTTCGCCCTTTTTACTAACCACTAACCAACCACCCACCTTTAAACCCAAGCCTTCACCCCAAAAGACCTCTTGATATTTACAAAGGTAAAAGTTAAAAAGGAGGAGGATTGATCGCTTGGCAAGCATATGGAAAATGTAAATCCGTGCAGCTCTCGAGCGATTCACTTAAATATACACCTTCGGCCGAGTGATTGAGTGATCTCCCGTGAGGTATGTGAACTTGTATATAAATGGAATTTTAATAAGGCATGCTATGCCAAATTAAGTAGTTTATCTTATGAAAAAGTTCAAAATAAACCATGACGAATAAGATTGTAAATAAAATAAAAATAGAACCTATACAAACCTTGGATTCCCGACACTCTAGGACAAGTTGAAAAACTTCTCTTCTACCTATTCCATTTGGGAGTGTAAGCCACATTAAAAGAGTTTTGCTTGAGGACAAGCAAAAGTTCAAGTGTGGGGGTATTTGATGTGTGTAAAATGCAACATATAAAACACATCAATTAAGGCATAAAACTAACCCTTTTTAAGTACTAATGTTGGAAAAAGAGTGTTTTTGTCTTCCTTTTGTATTTTCAGGATGAAATGAGCTCAAAATCACAAAAGAAGCAAAAAGACTACTAAATCTACCATAAATACAAGAAAAGGAACAAAAGTGAACTGCCCGGACCCTCAACGGCACCTCCCAAGACAAAGAGAAGAGAAACAGAGCCTGAACACGCCCCGTGTCCAGTGAACACGGGGGCGTGCCCAGGAAGCAGCAGAAAAGACAAACCAGTAGAAGCTTCCATTGCTCACCACGGGGCCGTGCCCAGCGGACACGGGGGCGTGTTGAAAGTACAGCAGGCGCATTAATTGTAATTCGCAATTACAATTAATGAAGAGAGAGAATGTCAGACGGGCACGGGGCCGTGTTCAGCGAACACGGGGCCGTGTCCAGCGTTCTGTTCAGCCTATAAATAGAGGAGCTTGGCTTCATTCTCTCTCATCCCTTGGCACACCACCTCTCTCACACTTCATCCACCACCCACCACCACCATAACACCATCATCCACCACCATCATCCATTGTCCATCATAGAGTGTGTGAGTCGTCTCGGGATCCAAGATTGATCGTAAGAGTTCTTGACAATCAAGGCCATGTTTGCCTAAGTCTCTTACATCACTTGGTGAAGACAAGTGTTTAGTATAATACTTTTTATTTTTAATCTTTTGCACTTTTTATTTGGTTTTGTATTAATGACTTTAATAACTAGTTACTTATGTTGAAGGTGATCTTTCCTTATCGTTTGTCCGTGGTGTCTTGGCATTATTTTACTGTCTATATAAAATAAAAGATTTTCACCATTCATATCTCCACGGTCTATATGGAGGTATGTTGGCTACCTGGTCGGGGGTTAAGGGAACGGTTTGGTAAAGGTCTTGCCCTTGTTCAGCGTTTAGAGGTCCTGCTTGGGACCTGGGTCAAATTTAGTAGGATCTCCTTCAATGCCCATAGGTATTGGATGGCGGGGATCCAAACTCTTTGACCCCCTCATAAGCTAACTACTATTAATACTATAACCCGGCTATTTAGGACTGTATCCCTGCTGACTCAGACTACTTAGCCGAGGGTAACGTCACCGCCAAAAGCGGGGCCTACCATAATTTGCATTAATAACTTAATTCATTATCTTTCAATAATCCGACCCTTTAGGATTGTATCCTTGCTGACTCAAACTACTGGTTGAGGGTAACGTCGCCTTCAAAAGAGGGGCCTACTACAATAACTAAGATAATCTCTTAAATAAGTGCAAAAGTGCAAAAATAATCAAAGGTTATACTAATACACGTGTCGGATCCAAGTGATTCATCTTGTCTATCTGTTTTTATTTTATTTCTTTTTCAGCATTTAGTTAGTTTTTATTAGTTTAAAACATTTTTCTAACTTTTTGATTTGATTAGACGTTGAGGATAAACCGGTATTAAAAGCTCTTGTGTCCTTGGACGACCTCGGTATCTTACCAACACTTACTACGTCCA